>NW_015662980.1:106545-127896 GCF_001515625.1 Sinocyclocheilus rhinocerous
AATTTTTTCGAAATTGAGATTTATACATCATCTGAAAGCTGAACAAATAAGCTCTATATTGATGTATGGTTTGTTAGGATAGGACAAGATTTGTCCGAGATGCAACTATTTGAAAATCTGGAATCTGAGGGTGCAAAAAAATCTAAATATTGAATTTCCGACGAGTGCTTGCGGTGTTCGGCCAATCACAATGCATTGGGTCAGCTGGCCAATCAGACGTGCTTGTGGTGTTTGGCCAATCACAATGCACTGGGTCAGTTGGCCAATCAGAGCAGACTGCGCTTGTCAAAGGAGGGGGCTTTGTTGAAACTAACGAAGCGTTTGAGAGAGGCGGGGCATAGATGACCTACAATAATGTACAGTATTTGAAAAATAATGTGTTTTTTGAACATTAAAGCATGTCAACATATTCTGTTACACCAAATACACAAAATAATGATCTTTAAAAAAGCATCATATGACCCCTTTAACACATCTGATTCAGATAACCAGCTCGTTAGAAGACAGCTCCATGCATGAACTGTGTTCCAATTGACAGGGTCCCTACACAGTTTCATCGCTCCCTACTCTCTGAGCACGGGAAATCCATTGAAGTTGACTTCACTTCGGAACTTTCATTCACGGATTTGCGCTATGCCACGGCCTGCAGAGTGTTCACACACATAATATACCTCTGTAAATAAATAACATATAAATTCACATCTTGCTCACTTTAATGCCCTTGAATGGAACAAATACGCTCTTTCCAAACTGGAATCATGGCAGAATATGGTCTAATAGAACAAACGTCTGAAGTGATAAGAGAAACATACAAAATGTGCAGAACTGGGGGGGCCTGGAATTGAGAACCACTGGTCTAAGTATATCTGTCATGTGAGCTCTTCAATGGTAGATCATATCATGTTATATATAAATATAATATATAAATATAATCATGGTAGTAACCTAGTATTTTTTTCTAAATACCTTGGAGTGCTGTTCTCATAAGTAGGCTGTCGGTGTATTACTATTCAGTATACTGCACTTTTTTGTACTGCGAGACTACTGTAAACAACTGCTCAGCTCCATGTTTAGTATGTTTAGTATAGCATACTAGCATAGCACTCTTACTATTTCTGTAGTATATAGTACTGTATGTGATACTGTGCACAGTATGTGATTTTGTGTAGCTACATTCCCAGATGATCTTATATTTGCCAAAATAAGCGTACAAAACTGCATACGTACAACACATGATATTGCATCCTAACACACAATGAAATGTGCGCTGAACAAAATCAAAAATGCATAGTAACCATTTTTACCTACAAGAATACAACTGGATGCTATAATGAGGTGATAGGACAAATACTGAAATGTGATTAACTTTCCATTTTCTGTGTGAGAAAGAAAAACATTTTTTTGAGTTATTATTTGACTTGACTGCCAAAATTCGAAAATACAATGTAAAAATAATAACTGGGCCCACTCATATGCTATAACATGATAAGGTCATGTTGTTAGCAGGAGATACCATTAGCATGAACCTACTGTTTTACTTGCTGTTTTTAAAGGGTCATGAAACCCCAGACTACTTTTTCTGAGATTTTAGCGGAGGTGTTTGTGTTGCACATCATAAGACAATGTTAGCATCCAATAATTTTAACTATTGGAGAAAACGGGTTAATTTTAAGCTTTTTTGCGCTATTTTCATCTTCCGGGTTTAAAATCTACATCGTGTTGACGTGACGTGGCAATGGACTATAGTACATCGATGACGCATTGGTGTCTATTAAATTATTCATGAGACTGCATGTTCTTATCCTATGAGAAGAGGCTTCACTTAATTATTCACAACAGCATGTGTTGATTTGCTATGACAGACGCTTCAGACTGTGATATCGTGTACATTATCTGAGAGAAACGTTCATGAAGGTGAGTGTTTGTTTTGCTTTGTAATAAGAGTTCGGCACAAACACGATTCATTCACTTAGTGGGTATAACCGTTTTTACAGCTCTATGATGACACACAACCCGTCAAAAGGCTTAAATAATCACTGCAGAATAAGCCTTAAAAAGTTATCAGAGGTGCAACAGTACGTTCATGTATGTTTTCGACACAGAGTGCAAATGGCTGTGCATTTATTTGTTTTTTTAACTCGATGGGAGCGAAATGAAACTGCCTGAACCCGAAGCTGTGTGTGCTGTCTGTCTTAACCCCCTCCGCTCGCAGCTCATTAATTGTTATGTGTAGCTTGAAGCTAATTGTCATTTCTCTGTTACCCATATACGATTATATTTATATTTCATTAAGTTTGTAAGAAACTTTATTTTTCCAAAAATATTTTTAATTATAGTAATATAATGTACCACATGCTGATCAGAGGGATGTGGGTGGGATGTAATGTCAGAGTAAAGTAAAGCCACAACTTACACAACAGTGCTCAGATCATCTTTTTTCCTGACAAAATCAATATAATGCAATATTTCTATCTGCTGAATGTAAGCTTTTCCATATTACAAGCTTGCCCGCTGCACTGGGGACATCACATGCATGTGCGAGTCGTGAAAAGTATGAAAATAAATCTAGGAATTATTTGATTGTTGGATTTTAAATCAGCGGGGTTGAGGCATCAAAAGTAACTAAGAAACTAAGCTGTTTTATGGATGGTAACTAATATTAATATTGAAATCTTATTAGTAATTAGTTATACTACTAGTTACTGCAAAAAGTAATATTATTACAGTAACTAAGTTACTAGTTACTGCTCAACACTGGTAGTAAGGTAGTGTTCATAAGAAAACTACTGCTAGTCCAGCAGTTCGTCAGTTCAATTTCTAGGCTCTCATAGTCTGCATGCAGTGCACGCTCCTCGCCGCAGGAGGCGCTCGTTCAGTCACAGCTGCAGCATCTGTCCCGAGCGCCGCCGAGCAAGTCATTTTTCTCGGACTTTCTGCGGACGCTCGCCTCGGCGACGTTAACAACTACATCTACAGTGTGTTTTGCCGGGAACGCTGTGTGATATTAAAGTTGTTCATTGATTAAAGTTAGAGCAGTCTCGGGAAAATGATCGCATATTGCGGGGATGCGACAGTAGCTGTGTGCGATAAGTGAGGATTTGGATAAATAACTTAAAAACAGTTTGATAAACTCCATCCGCGCGCTTCATGTTCGACAGGACAGGAGGAGGACCGTTTAAAATTAGTCAAATCATTCAATATTTGGAGGATATCGACATATGGAAACAGGAAGTTGAACAACAGTGGGGTTTTAGTCGAGTGTTGTGATGGGTAAAGATTATTACAGGGTCCTGGGGATAGAGAAGGGCGCCTCTGATGAGGAGCTCAAGAAAGCCTACAGAAAACAAGCTTTAAGATTTCATCCCGACAAAAACAAATCAGCCGGAGCAGAAGATAAATTCAAAGAGATCGCCGAAGCGTATGATGTCCTGAGCGATGCCAAGAAGAAAGACATCTATGACAGATATGGAGAGGACGGTAAGAGCTGTCACTGTCCCACGGCAGATAGATAGCCCGCCCTTAAAATGTGCTGTGGTGGTACCATGTTACACCTTTTAGTACTTTTTTATTAAGTTTGATTGACAGATAGATGCACACGCACTGATATGCTATTAATTAAGCCATGAGGGAAATTGCAGTACAGCAGCAGCTACAACAATTGGAAATTAATAAAATACAAAATAAAAAAAGGAAACAAGTCACATTGTATTGCTTATTAAAGGTGTATATTGTAGATATTGCTTTATTATTATTATTTAAAAAAGAGGTGGCATGTGCCCTGACATGTTTCTGCTTTTCGGTGGTATACTCTAAAGAGGCCCCAATATAGTCACTGCTAAATTCTTTATTGTTCTTCACCCAGGGGTAAAAAGAAGTTTGAAAAAGTGTAATCCATAAATAAATAAATAATAACTCGCACTGAAGTTATGTGCATACAGTATGTGTGTACTATATGCTGCTGATGTTATTTACATTATGCACACTGTACAGATACATAAAGACAACAGAAAAGAGCTGCTGGGTCATTCAGTGTTAACTCAACCAGAGGTCCCTGACAAAAAAACGTTTTTATTGATTTATTTGTGGTGAAAGGAATGCATAAAAAATATTCAAAAAAATATTAAATACCATGGATGAATATTTACTGAGTAATAGCTACACTATTTTGTAGAGGGGAATCAAAATGACTACTTTCACCTGAGATTTGGAGCCAAATTACAGAGGAGTTACAGAGGAGGGGAAAAATTGCTTTAGAAAGATGGACTTTATTAGTAAAATCTGATGACTATCTTTGTTGCATTATATGCCAATTGTCACAGTAAAAAAATGGCAAATGCACTTTTCACATTTTTTCCCCAAAGTTTGCTGTAACTCAAGAATTATTAAAGATATCTAAATATTTTAGATGCTGGTTCTTCACTTTTGTTATTTCCATTTTTAAGGTCCTATATGGTTCAATTCCAGAGATATTGAGGTCTAAATCTGGCTACATTGTTTAAGAAATGAGCCTGAAAAGATTTCCAACACCCACTCATTTTGTAATCATCATGTGCCAATGGCAGTCTGAAAGGGTTTTCCAGAAAGTGCAGAGTTTTCCAGAATGTTTGCTTTGGCAAGCTGGATACCACCACTCCAAACAAACATTGTTTTGGCCACAGTTTGTTCGAAATAACATCACACCCATTCGCTCTTTGATTTTGCTTGAAGTATATCAGGGTCTTGAGTAGGGTTGCAAAAAGGTGGAAAATTTCCAGTAAATTTCGGAAATATTCCAGAAATTTTGGGAACTTTCCAGGATTTTTTTGTGTGTGGAATATTCCAGGGATTTTTGGAAAGTTTCTGGAAATTTTCCAACCCTTTGCAACCCTAGTCTTGAGTGAGGCATGTGTTGATTAAGTGAGCTCCCACAGTAGCTCATACAGTTAAGCTTTAGCGTCTCTGTTTCCGTGCGTTCACACCGCCGCCGTCGAGAGCGTCAGAGTGGCCGGAAGTCATTCATATTCAATGTGAGCCGGCGTCGAGCAGCGGCGCGGCGCGACTTGGACGTTGAGGGCATCAAGGAGAGTTGAAATCAGGTCAACTTTCTGATTATACTTACATTAAGTAATGTTTATACTTTATTATACTTACTTAAGTAACATTTTCAATGCAGGACATTTACTTTTATCAGAGTATTTTTACAGTGTGGTATTAGTGCTTTATACATTGAGGTAAAGGATCTTAATACTTCGTCCACAACAATATTTAATGAGGTTAACTTTACGTTACCCTCCTTGTGGTCAGTCTGCACAAGATCAACAAGCGTGTTTGCTTTGCGACCCCTTTAAATACAAGATAAGCATTCGATCTGCGTCAGAGCATCCACGAAACTTTCTACAGCGTTGGCAGGGCGGCCAGAGCGATTTTTGACGCTCTCGACGGCGGCGGTGTGAACGCACAGTTTGAGTGAAGCCTGATGACCTTTGGTGACCGTTTGCGTTTTCTCTGAATGCTGCAAACACAGGAGTGTGTAGGGTGGAATCGACGAGGAACTTTATGAAACCCCTCTGAACTCCAGATTAAGAATTCAAACTGTACCATGTGACTGGGTCATTCCTGTGAGCTGGTTCTGCTCTTTCTATATGCTATTTCTTATATTTTCCCTAATGTTGACTTGCTGTTTTTCCGTAAACATAATTTCTTTTTCCCTCAGGGCTTAAGGGACACGCTGGAGGAGGCACCAATGGCCCTAGCTATACTTTTCACGGCGATCCTCACGCCATGTTTGCAGAGTTCTTTGGTGGCCGTAGCCCATTCGATCAGTTTTTTGCATCTGCTGGGGGCACTGATAATGACATGGACATTGACGACCCCTTTGCGGCCTTCGGAATGGGAGGAATGGGCGGATTTCCCAGATCTTTCAAGTCTCGGGTAGGCGGTGTACACGGGAGCCGAGAAAAGAAGAAAGATCCCCCAGTAGTGCACGAGCTCAAGGTGAGTCTGGAAGATGTGTTCTCTGGTTGCACAAAAAAGATGAAGATCTCTCGCAAGAGGCTGAACCCGGACGGCTGCACGGTGCACACCGAAGACAAGATCCTCACCGTGGACATCAAACGTGGCTGGAAGGAGGGGACAAAGATTACCTTTCCCAAAGAGGGAGATGAGACGCCAACCAACGTCCCTGCCGACATAGTGTTTGTGGTTAAGGACAAGGTTCACTCGGTTTTTCAGAGAGACGGCTCTGACATCATCTATCCTGCAAGGATATCCCTCAGAGAGGTGAGTGTCTAGTGTCTGCTGCTGAGATAATGTTACTTAACGTCCAGTAATATACACCAGTGAACTTTTGTTAAGCTTTTAAAAAATTTTCAACAACTACAGCAATGGGTAATTTTGAAAGCTAAATTTGTTCCTAGAAAAGTACATCTTTATGCAAGTGAAGTAACATGAGAATACAAAGGTTAAATTAGGGCTGCATGATTTGGGGGGGAAAAAGTTGAATTTAATAAAAAAAAAAATATCTTAAAAAAAATGGATATTTGCAAATTTAAAACGCAACTTTTTTCTTTTTTTCTTTTCTTTTAACTCTAGGTTTACTGTGTTTGTGTTTCTGTTTATTTTCAATAAGCCATGCTGTTTTTTTATGGAAGGATATTCCAGACTATTTTCAAAAGGAATTGCTAATTGTATTTTCAGTTGCGTTTTCCATATGTGGACGCATAAATTGTGACATAATCCAAATCCAACTGCAATTATTCAGACCAATGTGAAAATCAACCTGTGTATTTATGCTGCAAACAGGCAGAGTTGTAAATGTGAACTGGTGGATCGACAAGAAGATAATGTATATGTTATATATGTATATGAATGTTATTTAATTAATATAATAATTTATTGAAAATAATTGTTTACATTAATATAATATTCAATACTTTTGACTCATCCATTTCCTTAAAAATGGTTTAAAGGCTGAAATGTGAATTTTATCATTTTATAAAACTTTGTTTTTGTGAAAACCTGAATCTGAACTGTAAATCATGTTTTTTACAGTCATTTTACAGTTTAACATGTTACCATAGACATTGCCCTATCCCGCTCATATGGTATTCATTTTATTTGTGCAGGTCTTAAAAAAGGTCTTAAAAAGTCTTAAATTTGAGCTTAAAAATCCTGCAGATAACCTGGTATAGTGATTTTGGTATAATTTTGGTTATTCATGTAGCCTTGGGGTAAACAAGGTTAATGTTTATTTCTACATTTACTAATACACATTTTTTAACATTTCAAATTACTGTACAGTAAATAAATGAGAAAGATTATTTAAAATAAGAGGAGTGAAGGCAAAAGTAAGTCATGTTAATCTCTCTTAACCATCATTTACTCAGGCTCTATGCGGCTGCACCATCAGCGCTCCCACCTTGGACGGTAGAACTGTCACAGTGACGTCACGTGATGTCATCAAACCCGGTATGAAGAAGAGGATAGTGGGAGAAGGACTGCCACTGTCCAAATATCCTGAAAAGAGAGGAGACATGGTGTTGGAGTTCTCAGTCAAATTTCCGGACAAGTTGGGACCGAGTACTCGTGAAGCTCTGGTTCAGATCCTACCACCTTGATCTTTGCAGCCACTCGAGGACAGACTCTCAACACACAGATCCTATGATTGGGCCCTTCTGATTTCCTAGATATTATTGCACCTGAAAGTATCAGTGGTAAATGTACAAACAAGTCAAGCTCAGAGAAACACAATAGAGCTCCAATACATTATTTATATCCCCTTACTTGTATTGCAATGCACTTTTACAAAACACTGTGAAACATTTCAGAAGTAATATATTGACTTTCACACATAGTTTTACAGTACCTCAGAGTAAACACTCCGTCATCCTCCTCTTTACTTCTTCAGGTTTCTTTCCCCTTGAATCTGTTATTTTCTTTTATTCCAATTTTAGTCGCTGAGCAGTCAAAATTTTACTTAACAGAAACCATCACTTCTGAACTTTAGGGTTTTATATGTTTCTGAAGATCTCAAATAGTAATTGTAGAAGTGTGTGAAATCCCAATGAAAGGCCTGCTTTGCATAGAGTGAGCCCAGGAAATTCACAAGGGCTCATGAGCATTATCACAGCGTTTCCAGAGCATGTTAAAGTGTGGTCACATTTACCATTGCTTGATAATATTTCACTGGGGAAATGTGGTCTTTCCAATCTACCTTATTTTCCAATGGTTAAGTAAGCTATTTTCTGTGAATGTGCAAGATTTCTGATTCATTAGCTGCTATAGGTAAATAACTGCCTTAGGCCCCAATCAGACAGAATGCGTTTATTTGCAGTGTGAGGCGCCTTTTTTAATCGTTTTCTATTGACTGTGAGTGTTTTGCTCACTGTTTAGGCGCCCCAGGCACCTCGTGTTTTTGTAGGAGTGCTCCGAGCACCTGAAGTTGAAAAAAGTTTTTTTTTTTTTTTTTTGATAGTCCAATCGAATGAATGGAGAGGCGGGCCTTGCATTGTGGCGATGGTAGTTTACAGTTGCTTGGAACGTCCGGAGACTGCAAAGATGGAGGAGAAACTTGTGGTGGCTGTCGCAGGTTACCCGAAGTTGTTGTTTTTTTTAATACGTTTCCGCTAATATGACCGTTTACTTAACAGCAAACCAAAGATATTAGAGCGTTCACGCTATAATCCTTGATTAGACTGACAGGACAGCTGATTCGGTGGTTGCCTAGCAACATAAACCCACAGCGCACTGCTCTTTTCAGAATTAAAAAAAGTAAACCAAAAAAAAAGGCAGTGCAGTGTGCCTTGCGTTTTAAAACCTGAAAAACGTGTTTTGTCTGATCGGGATGTTATGTGTCAGAGAAACAAGTGTGCAGCCATCTTTAGAATTTTGTCAAACCAGTGTTTTTTTTTTTTATTATCATGACAGTACATTAAAATAATATAAAAAATACCTGTTTGCAATAACAAGCAGTTTTGTTGCTAAAAATGACTGGAAGTGAATGACACCGGAAGCCTCGCACATTCAAGTTACAAATGGCTGCGTCAGCTCGTACGTTGATCGGAAGTTTAGTGTGGGTGAATATTCCCCACGCAGATGATCAAACAAAGCATCTTTCTTGTGCTCAACGCGGTGAATTTCCGTGACCACCAACAGTGTTGCCAGATTGGATGGACGATTTCCAGCCCAAAAGCTCACCAAAACCCGCCCACTCTCACAGAAAAACCATCCAAAATGTTAACTGTCAAAATAATGTGAAAGAATGTCATTGCCATGTCAATCAAGGCGTTGATAAGGTCCAACTCCTTAAAACAAAATAATATAAAAATAGATACAGCTCAGTAAAAAATTTATAAAATCAGGGCAAATACATTCAAGAGAATTACCAAATATGAAGTGAAGTGTAGCCAAGTATGGTGTCCCATACTCAGAATTTGTGCTCTGCATTTAACCCATCTTAGTGCACACACACCGTGAACACACACCCGGAGCAGTGGGTAGCCATATTGCTGCGGCGCCCGGGGAGCAGTTGGGGGTTCGGTGCCTTGCTCCAGGGTCTCATCTCAGTCGTGGTATTGAGGGTGGAGGAGAGCATCCCTGCCAGTACAGAGACTCAAACCCACAACCTTTGGGTTACAAGTCCGATTTCTAACCATTAGGCCACGACTGTCCCTATGACTAAAATATGCAGGCAGACACTATGTCGAAACAGCAATCAAGAAATTAACCGATAACCTCAAAGTCAACAGTCAGATTAAGCCAATATAAGTGATCGGAATGAGCAAATCAATCAATGAGCAATGTCAATCATCGATACATACTGTACGTACGATAATCCGACCATAACAAATGAACAACAACAGTAATGCGCCTACCTTCGTGTCACACTTTACCTTCAAACAGAACTAGAGGAAGTCTTTCATTAAGTACATATTGTAGAACATAATGCAGACTTGGCACAGTCCCTTATCCAGTTTTGATTTTGATTAAATTATTCAACTGTGCTCTGATTTCAGAGTTACAATGATATTAATACCTTCATGTCATCTTCCTCCACAGGTGTAATTCACACTTAAGAGTTGAGTCACTCTCCCACTCTTTATCATGTAACTTATATTTAGGCCACTCTGGCATTGTGTGATCACTTGAATATACAGCTATACATTCAAAATCTGATCCCTTATCGTGTTAAACCCCAATAACTCATGAATCATCACATCTGACTGCTGATCCCTAGTGATTGGCCAAAAATGAGGCAGGCAACATCAGCCGAATCTGCAGTGGGCTTGTGAGCTTAGTATAGTCATGATGACTGATAGGATGCAGTACATGCACACTTGGGTTTTGTTTGTTAACCAATTAGCCTATACTATTTAGATGTTTGAAAACCGCCAAACTGACCCCAAACCATCCCAAATTTTTTCCACCCGCCCAAACCAATTTTTACCCGCACAATCGAATTCAAAACCGCCTAATTGTGCGGGAACCCTGGCAACACCGACCTTGAACCCATCGCAGAATCTGTGTGAGGAAATTCTTTGCGCTCACGCGGAATTCCCAAACGCATAGATTCCTGTTGGATTTCGACTGAAAATTCGCTGAACAATGGTAAATGTGACCGCACATTTACACTGCATACACCACTCGCTTTCTCCTGCTAGGAGTGATCCATGAAGGGTTACTGTGATCACCATGTCACCACTGTCTTTGAGCACATAACTGCTCCATTCAAACCATCCCTCCTCTAGTTATTTGTTGTGGCCGAGTACATTTCAGGTATAAAAATGCCTAAATGTAGCTTTAATGAACTATTAATGGGTGATATTTTGGAAAGCATAAATAGTGTGTAATTGTTGCTAGTGGTGCAAAATTACACACTTCAGCTTTCAAGACTTCTAATTTCCTAACCAGCATTTGTGGGAATTTACACTATGAAACATTCAACACAACTGAAACCTTCTTTTGCTTGCAATAAATGTAGCTTGAAAATAATTAATAATATTCTTTCATGGCCCTGGAAACACACTGTTATTTTAGAGTCATATATTTATGCTGTTCTTGTAATGCACATATTGAGATGATGTACAATGATGAGATGATGGTGATTTTATAGACTTTATTGGATTTTGCATCTTAGAACTGAATTACCAGAAGAAATTTTATAAGGAATGACAGTATTTGTGCCAAATGTATACAGATTGAGATGGCACACATGCACACAGTTTAAAGTACCTCACACATTATTGCTGCATCATCAGCATGCTATTTGAAATTCACAAAGTTATGGAATATGCATTTCTGTAAAAAGATATTGGCTTTTTTTAGTGAAATGCTTTACAACCCTTTATCTCATATGCGTAATTGTTTTTATTTCTTGCAATTAAAGGCTTTACAAATGCGGTCTTGTAAGTCTGTTACTGTATTTGTATACAGGAATGTATATGCTCCTTGATCATGGAAAAGTATTGTGATTGCTAGCGCTAGAAGAGTATTTTTTTTTAAGTATTAGAAAAGTTTTCTGTTTTTACTGTTTCTACTGTGCTCTAAAGTACTGAAAGGCCCCTTCACATCAAGAACTATAATGAATATTAATGTCCACACCAACAGATGATATTGTGCTGCTTATTATAAGTGCACACTGCAGTTTTGTCGTCTGCCTCTTTAAATGCTTGAGCTGTTCCTCTCTGTCTTCTTCTCTGTGAACAAGCTTAAAGGGGTCATATGATGTTACTAAAAATAACATTATTTTGAGTATTTGGTGTAATGAAATGTGTTTATGCGGTTTAAGGTTCAAAAAACACATTATTTTCCACATACTGTACATTATTGTTTCTCCTCTATGCCCCGCCTTTCTGAAACGCGTCGATTTTTACAAAGCTCATCGGAAACACACAGCGGGCTAGAGTGAGCGGAGACCGGAGGCCTAGAGTGAGCGGCGGGTGGCGGGCTTGAGAACGGTGCGGCCGGCGTATTCGACGAAGGAGCGTCCGGCGGGCTTGCAGCAACCACATGTGACGACCCCGGGCTGTACTCCGCTTTGTCCACGGTGAAAGCCGATCCGGCGATACACAGCACGCAGCTGATGTATTCTTTATGCACCAAGAGCTTGTAGCACTCCAAAGAGAAAGGAAAAATTGAAATCGCATCATATGACCCCTTTAAAGAATCATTCAACCAAAAATGAAAATTGGCTAAAAATGCACTCACCCTCAGGCCATTCAAAATGAGTTTGTTTTTCATCAGAACAGATTTGGAGAAATGTAGTACTACATCTCTTGTCACTTGCTCACCAATGGAGTGAATGGGTGCCGTCAGAATGAGAGTTCAAACAGCTGATAAAAACATAACAATAATCCACAAGTAAACCACATGACTCCAGTCCATCAATTAACGTCTTGTGAAGTGAAAAGCTGTTTGTAAGAAACAAATCCATCATTAAGTTGTTTCTAACTTAAAACCATTGTTTCCGGCTAAAATTCGAGTCCTCTATACACTTACATTTTAGGACTAGGTGGTATCCCGTATTACTATTGCACATGCCTGAGATAAGTGAGTGGTGGTACCAGGGGTGGAGTGGAGAAGTTATAGAGGGAAAGAGGTCTCAGCTTCATTGGGGTCATCAGGTGGGCACCCCCATCCTTGGTGTTTCGATGATATCAGCCCACAACACCTCCAGAGGGCTCATCGGCAACAACTGGCACCCCAGGTGTGCCCCCCTCTGCTTTCACCTCTGTTGTTATGGTGCCCAGACGGTTTCCTGCCTCTTAATCCAGAGCCATCGACTCACTTGTTCAGCTACACTGGAAAGGGCCTTGACAGTTTACCGTTGGGATTGGCCTCGGATTCATAGTTCTTCAAACAGTTTGATGGCAGATCTCCCTACGAAGCCCCTGCAGCCAACTTAGACTAAACAAACCTTTGTTTTCCAGCCACGTTGCTTCGCGTCAACTGCCAGATCAGAATACTTAAGGCTTTTAAGTTCATTGGCCTCCTCACCGCATCCTCCCAGGGCACAGTAAGCTTGATGATGTCCACAGTACATAGTAAAGAGGACCAAAACACAAGATCTGGTCTGAGGTTGGTAGCTGCGATTTCAGCCAGGAAGCAGAGCCTATGATTTAGATAGACAGAAAGCTTCAGTTTGATCCCACTTCCCCCTTCTCCTACAAACTCCTTTATCTGTGCACGATGGCATACAGGAGGAGGTAGGGAGTTGATGATGGATATCTGCCTGTTCTCCAGTGATGCCTCAAAACACTTCAGCACCTAGTTGTGCCCCCAGGCATACCAGCCTTGCATCAGGCTTACCTTACAGCCAACCAAGATGCGTTTCAGGTTCGCGGAGGATGGACAAAGGGAGCTGGTAGGATCTTCTCTGAACCATTGGTTAAGGTTCACTGGTGAAGGCAGGACATCATAAGTGGCTCGTAGAAGGAAGCGGATTTGGAATGCTTCCATGCCCCACAGCTCCTTCCAAGAGAGTTTTTGCCTCTCAACTCCATCCCATTCTTTAACTGGGAGATCGCTTTTGCACATCTCGTTGCTTGCTCTTGCTGGTGCACCTCCTCAACCAGCAATTTTCGATGCCGAGATGGGGTTGCCTTGTGCCAGAATATTGCTTTCTCCAGTAAGTCGTCTCATCTGAATCAGGACCGAATTATGCACAGATCAAGCATATTTACAAGTGAAAGCAGTTCTAGACAAATATGTGGGTGGATTTTGATGTGAGAGGAAAACGGGGTTGGACCTTTTCACTGGAGGAAGTGTTATTATGGCAGTTTAAAGTTACTTTAGTGGCGGATTTGTTTCTTACAAACAGCTTTTTGCTTGAGACATTAATCAATGGACTGGAGTCATGTGGAATAATGTGATGTTTTTTCATCTGTTTGGACTCTCATTCGGACGGCACCCATTCACTGCAGAAGATCCACTGGTGAGCAAGTTGTAATGCTCAATTTCTCTTAATCTTTGAAGAAACAAATTTTCAGCAAATATTAATTTTTGGGTGAACTATTTCTTTAACACTAGATAGATGATATTGCTCTTTCTGTGAGCAGTGCAAAAGATGTTGAAGGTTTTAAGTGTATGAAATAAGTTTAACGTATTCACTGAATTCTGCCCAGCAATCTCTTATAAAACGATTTCTAAAATTTCAAATTTCCAGAAAGTCTGTGTGTGTGTGTATATATATATATATATATATATACACACACATATACACACACACACTCACTGTACACCTTGCTAGTACCGGGTTGGATCCCCTTTTGCCTTCAGAACTGCCTTAATTCTTCGTGGCATAGATTCAACAAGGTGTTGGAAACATTCCTCAGAGATTTTGGTCCATATTGACATGATAGCATCACGCAGTTGCTGCAGATTTGTCGGCTGCACATCCATGATGCGAATCTCCCGTTCCACCACATCCCAAAGGTGCTCTATTGGATTGAGATCTGGTGACTGTGGAGGCCATTTGAGTAAAGTGACCTCTTTGTCAGTCTGAGATGATTTGAGCTTTGTGACATGGTGCATTATCCTGCTGGAAGTAGCCATCAGAAGATGGGTACACTGTAGTCATAAAGGGATGGACATGGTCAGCAACAATACTCAGGTAGGCTGTGGCGTTTAAACGATGCTCAATTGGTACTAAGGGGCCCAAAGTGTGCCAAGAAAATATCCCCCACACCATTACACCACCACCACCAGCCTGAACCGTTGAGACAAGGCAGGATGGATCCATGCTTTTATGTTCTTTACGCCAAATTCTGACCCTACCATCTGAATGTCGCAGCAGAATTCGAGACTCATCAGACCAGGCAACTTTTTTCCAATCTTCTATTGTCCCATTTTGGGGAGCCTGTGCGAATTGTAGCCTCTGTTTCCTGTTCTTAGCTGACAGGAGCAGCACCCGGTGTGGTCTTCTGCTGCTGTAGCCCATCTGCTTCAGGGTTCGACGTGTTGTGCGTTCAGAGATGCTATTCTGCATACCTTGGTTGTAACGAGTGGTTATTTGAGTTACTGTTGCCTTTCTATCATCTCTAACCAGTCTGCCCATTCTCCTCTGACCTCTGACATCAACAAGGCATTTTCGTCCACACAACTGCCGCTCACTGGATATTTTCTCTTTTTCGGACCATTCTCTGTAAACCCTAGAGATGGTTGTGCGTGAAAATCCCAGTAGATCAGCAGTTTTTGAAATACTCAGACCAGCCCGTCTGGCACCAACAACCATTCCACGTTCAAAGTCACTTAAATCCCCTTTCTTCCCCATTCTGATGCTCGGTTTGACCTTCAGCAAGTCGTCTTCACCACATCTAGATGCCTAAATGCATTGAGTTGCTGCCATGTGATTGGCTGATTAGCAATTTGTGTTACCAAGCAATTGAACAGGTGTACCTAATAAAGTGGCCGGTGAGTGTATATATATATATAGAGAGAGAGAGAGAGAGGTTACACTTTATTTTGATAATCCACTTTAGACATTCTACTAACTGTAAGTAACTCTGCAACATGTCAACTAACTCTCAGAGCATTTGTAGACTTGTTAGGGGTTAATAGGTAGTTGAATGTCTAAAGTGGACTATCAAAATAAAGTGTTACCATATATATATATATATATATATATTTTTTTTTTTTTCTTCTTCTTCTTCTTCAAAGTTATGGTGACTGTTGTAACGTTTGCCCCTACAGCTCCAGTAAAAGACGCGTCGTTGACTGATGATCGCTGTTATAATCGCATGTAGTCTGTAGGTGGCAGACTGTTTGAGCTGCGCTGTTTGGCGTCTCAGTAGAGGAAGAACTGCAGGTTGTGTTGAGTGATGTGGTATCCGCCTTTCTTTCACATACCAGAACATACTCCCTAAATGCCCGCTCTAACCCTCCTCAACAATCATCTCTTATAATGAATATATTATAAGCCCGACGTCCCAGCGGTTCATGGTTTCCTCTCTGTCAGTGTTAGTTTGGTAAGTGTCGTGATGTCTAGAGGATGCTAACATGCTAACTCATATTACTGTTAGCTGCTTAGCTTCAGTCTATAAACAGAAACATATCATGCTGCTTTAATTCTGAAACTTCCAACACATGAAAGTGCTTTTTCAGTGGTCGGTATTTGAGTTTAGTTTGTTATTTTTAGTCGGGTTGTTGTTCGCGTTTGCTTGCTGGATGACTATGTAAATAAACAAGGCAGAACCAAATACTTTCTTCTTGTTTTTGGTTTTTTGAATGATAGATGTAAAATTTTATCCCAAATTAAATCCTTTTAAATTTAAATAAAACGACTTTGCTTGTATATTAAATTTGTTACAAATGTATCCTTTTCCATCTCAGTTTGTCAATTATTAATGTATGAAAAACATGACCTAGATTTTCAAGAAGTGACCATGAAATTTTGCACTTATTTATATTACTTGAAATGTAGGAAATATGAATGCACATTAAAATATGTATAAGTGCCACCTTATCTTAAGTTCCCACAGTTGTAGAAAACCTGGAAATATCAGGGTATTTAGAATTCAATGATAGAAAATGTGTAGAAAGTACATTTATGCATTAAATCTTATAAGTCGAATAAAAAGGTATTTTTTTAAATTAGTCAGACAACCTGAAAATATCAGGAAATTTAGAATTCAAGGGTAGAAAAAAATACATTTAGAATTATGCATAATCTTATATGTCAAATAAAATAAAGGAAAATAATTTTAAAAAATTGGTTGCTCATTTTTATATTTACTTATTAATGAAATGTTTCTTGTTTTTGGTTTTATGTAACTAGTCTATTATTTATTTATCCCTTTCCCTTTTGCCCCAGTTTGGCCATCTTTGTATCACAGGTTTGGAGGTTTCCTTTGAATGGGTTGAACTCAAGATACTTTCTACTTTGATTTGGGCACATAAAGAACGTTATTATAGGTGGTGCACAGACCCCTTTTGTATTAAAACATTGTGCATGTACAACAAAACGAAGATAGCAGCGCCCAAAATGCCACTTGGATTGGGACGCAGAAAGAAGGCATCTCCACTGGTGGAGAATGAGGAGGCTGAGCCCATCCGGGCTGGACTGAACGTCCCAGGGTTGGGTGGCCTGGATGGTGGCAGGGTCAGCTTGGGTGAAGGAGCTGCCCATGAGGGCTTACCACCTCCACCCACCAGCCTGCGACCTCGCCTGATCTTCCACACCCAGCTGGCTCACGGCAGCCCCACGGGTCGCATTGAGGGCTTCAGCAATGTACGCGAGCTATATGCCAAGATAGGAGAGGCCTTTGGGATTCCTCCAACAGAGGTGAGCGGCATTTCTCTTTGCATTATAAGAGCAGGCCTTGCTGATTATACTGACTAAATGCTTATGTATTCTCAGGTGATGTTTTGCACACTGAATACTCACAAAGTGGATATGGACAAACTTTTGGGTGGCCAGATCGGACTGGAGGACTTTATATTTGCTCACGTGAAGGGCCAGAGGAAAGCGGTGGAGGTTTTTAAAGGAGAGGATGCACTGGGGCTCACCATCACTGATAATGGAGCTGGCTATGCTTTCATTAAGGTGAGACTTTTAATGATTATGTTTTTGATGCCTTTTTTTTTTTTAAAGAAATTAATACTATTATTCAGCAAGGATGCATTCAGTTGTTCAAAGGTGACAGTAAAGACTTTTTGTAATGTTACAAAAATTAATGCTGTTATTTTGAACCTTCTACTCATCAGAGTCCTGAAAAAAATTGATCACCGTCTCCACAAAAATATTAAGCAGCTCAACTGTTTTCAACATTGGTAATAATGATAAATGCTTCTTGAGCAGCACATCAGCATATCAGAATGATTTCTGAAGGATCATGTGACACTGGAGTAATGGAGTAATGATGCTGAAAACTCAGCTTTGCGTCACAAGAATAAATTAGATTTTATTATATTCAAATAGAAAACAGTCATTTGAAATTGTAATATTTCACAATGTTACTGTTTTAATGTATTTGTGATTAAATAAATGCAGCTTTGATCACCATAAGAGACTTCTTTCAAAAACACTGAAAAATCTTACCGCACCCAAACTTTTGAAAGGTAGTGCATATCACAATATAGTTATTTTTGTATTAAATGTTTTAAGTATTAAATAAGCCTGTAGTTATGTTTCTTTTGGATAATCTTGTGAAATGTTCTTCCTTTCATTTGCTTATTTTCTCTTTCTAAAAAAATAAGAGAAAGATCATATGACCAAAGCCGGTCTCAGTGATGAGTCCCACATTTTTGGTTTGAAAACAAAAGATTAACAGGACTAAAACTAACATTACAAAAAGGCTTGTTCCAATTCTCCATTGTTGTAAATGAGCTGATATTCACATGCTTGTGATCGCACATCAGTTGAATTCTATAATAACGAGTCAAGTTGTGCCATTGCATGACAACCGTAAACAGCATGCACCCTACTTCACGTTGTACCTAACAAACCCCTCTTAATAATAACTTTATCCTCATTCTGACCAATCATCTGAAAATCATTTGTTTCCTTTGCAGAGGATAAGAGAAGGCAGTATTATTCATCAGATCCAGGTCATCAACGTGGGTGACATGATCGAGTCAATCAACGGGCAGATACTCATTGGCTGCCGCCATTATGAGGTTGCCAAGATGCTGAAGGAATTGCCCAAAGGGAAAACGTTTGTCCTGAAGCTGGTGGAACCTTTGAAGGCATTTGGTAAGTGTTTTTGAATATCCTTTAGCTGACACTGACGGCCACAGTAAATCTGATATGATGAGTTTTTACCCTTTTTTAAAGACATGATCAGTCAGCGGTCGGGAAGCAAGTCAGGCTCTGCGCAGTTAGGAACGGGCAGAGGAACTCTGCGTCTGAGGTCTAAAGGGCCAGCCACCGTAGAGGAACTGGTAAGACTGTTGGGTTAAATATACAGTGAACTCCGATCAGTTCAGTTCATGAGTCAGCAAATAGGTGTTTGCATTTGTGTGATTGGAAAGGTCTAGGCATCTCTAGCTGTGTCTTGTAATATGATACACACTTAAATACATATTTCACAATTCAATATATTGTAATGTTTAACACTATATAATCGGATTGTGATTAATGTATGAGAAAAACCTAGGTCTCATAGAAGCGGCTGTACCCTCACGGAGAAGCACCAGTTTCAGAGTTTGCACTTATTTAGATGACTTTTTTTCATTACTTCATATGTAGCAAATGTGAATGTACCTTAAAAATATGTGGAGTATAGTGAGAATCAATCTTGATGTATGAATGTGTCAGTGAAACCTCATTTTTAATTCCAGCAGTCATAGATAACCTGGAAATATCAGGGAATTTAGAATTCATGGCTAGAAAAATAATAGAAATTACATTTGCATGTATGAAATCAGTTAAATTTTTAAGATAAAAAAAAAAATAGAGCGAAGTGTTTTTATATTTGCACATATACAAATATATTTTATATTTCTTGTTGGGTTCTTCACCTTCATGAAAACTTGTCAAATCACTTTTTACAAACATTTTCTTCATAAAACATGTTTCTTTACAAAGAGACGAATGGCAAGAAGCTGGGAATGATACAGTTATAATGAGACTCCATATATTCATAAACAAACTTCAGTAATGCAAAATGTTACAGATTGGTTTGTGGTTTTCAGTATTCTTACTGATGCTCTCAAGTCTTTCGCAATTCAACCTCATGCTATGCCAGCTAGATACCTTTATCCTGGTGACTAAGCATTTAAGAATACATCACAGACAATCAAACACAATAGCACCCATCATAATAATAATAATCACCTATAAATTTCAGTTAAGCAGGGTAATCCAATGTCTTCATTAATTCTTTTTTTGTGTTGCAGCCGTCAGCATTTGAAGAAAAAGCTATCGAGAAAGTTGATGATCTGTTGGAGAGCTACATGGGCATTAGAGACAGTGAACTTGGTATGTTTCCCTGCATATTACTGTTTTTGTACAGTTGTTGTTTTTTTTAAATGGCGTCTCTAACTCCCACACTCATTTACAGCTGCCACGATGGTGGAGCTCGGCAAGGACAAAAAGAACCCGGATGAGTTTGCTGAAGCTTTGGACGAGACTCTGGGTGATTTCGCATTTCCAGATGAGTTTGTGTTCGATGTGTGGGGTGCCATAGGCGATGCAAAGGTTGGTCGCGTTTAATTCTAGAAACGGCTAAAATGGTAATTCTGTAAAACACTGCTTTAGGAACACTATTGAGATTTATTTTTGTTGATTTTGGGAGCATATGCTGGGATGCTTTTAAGAACGATGGAAACACTTGTAGGCCTCTAACTCTAACTTTTTTTTAAGATGCTGGTGTTATCAAGACACTATGTTGAATGCATTTAAAACTTGTATTTAGATTTGACTAGGTTGAGCCAGATCACTTATATGAAATGTCTTATTTAGTAGGATATTAAGCAAAAGATGCTGACACTCATTGAATTTGCAAGGTATTTACTCCAGGGCCTGTGTTTGGTACCCCTGTGAGGTTACTCTGTTACATACTGTGACTTTCACTTGCACTGTGTTGCCCAACGCTGTATAAATTGCACGGTAAGGCACAGAACACGCAGTGCAGAGATCGAGGCAATGCTGGTTTGCACTGTAGTGACCTCTCTGGTGTGGATCTGACCCGTCCCATGGCAAAATCATGGACCATTTGTCTTATCAACACTACAATGATTCCCTAAAGCATGTACTGTCTTGTTATGTACTCTTGTTCTGTATTATACAAAGGATTTCGAGTTGCTTTGAAGTTGTTGCAATGAACCGTTTCTAAATGACCTCTAGTGCTTTACATTTCCAGTTCTGTGGCTTAGCTCTTATTTTAAAAGAGTAAAAGAAAGGGGGAAAAAAATAAACCATCTGTTTTCATTTTAGTAGTGTGGCAAACTACCACATAATGCCAAACATAAGGAAATTGTTTTCTTTTTTATCAGTAAAATCAGTATTAAGACATGTCATGAAGTATTACAGATAGTGTTTCACCTGTTACAGTATTTATCCTTTAAAGGAGTAGTGGAGGAAATATGAAGGGCTTAAAAGTTGGGCTGGGCGATAGGATAGTTTCAAACAAACCAGAAACAAAAAAGATTCAGAAAGCCATGTTGTGTGTGTGTGTGTGTGTGTGTGTGTGTGTGTATATATTATTTACACATCCCTGAAAGTGACATGATATATTTCACTATAAAACTAGCTCTTTCAGTGCTTTTGCGAACAAGTTTCACAGGGGAATACAATACTTTTGTGAGAGAATGCAACATTTTGCAAATGACCGCAAAAGCATTGAAATATATTTTCTTCTCCTATCTCATATTTTTCCAAATGTTTTAACTTAGTGGCTCCATATGACTGAGTTCACAATGTTTTATTTATATATA
>NW_015662980.1:128105-137712 GCF_001515625.1 Sinocyclocheilus rhinocerous
CACATATGTATGGATAAAACGTGTGTGTGTGTGTGTGTGTGTATAGGCTATATATATATATATATATATTTGTATTTTTGAATATTTGATACATATTGCCCAGCCCTACTGGTAAGTGAATATTAAAGCACTGATTGGATGGTATAGGTGTTAGATGGCATTAATTGTATGCTATTGATTGAGTGTATATAGTGTTGATGTGTTTACGGAAACTACACTACAGCCAGTGAGCATTTCCAAGATACTGACAATAGTACTGCAAATATGACCAAACACAGGCGTCTTACACTGAGCACATGTTGAATTATGAAGTTAGTGGAACTCTGAGATGATCATTACTCTTTTAACCAGGCAGTTCAACACTGTACTATTCCACATCTGTAACGTCAGAGCATGTTTGAAATGTAAATGCTGATCATGTGATGGTTAAAACTTCAAACTTTATATTTCTTTTTTTATAGTTCTTTTTTCTATTATTTAGCCGGGCGTCTTGTCTTATGGAAGATGTAGGTTAGTGTTTAAAGGACCTAGATCAAAAGTTAATAAAAAAGAAAAACAAAATTAAATGTTTTGGTGTTACTTTTTACATATTGTAAAGCTATCAGTGTAGCTTGAACACAGCTCTCTTGTCGTTGATTTACTTTGGTCACGTTTTCATTCAATGCTTTTTGAGCATATTTAGATAAGCGTTGTTTTTAAGAATTAATAGTTTACACTGATGATGTAATGGTTTTGATGGACTCATGTTACACTGTCTCAGACTACCTTCAAATGGCAATAATCATGATATAAGTCTGTTATATCTGTTATGTTTTTTCATTGACACAAATGCTATTGCACCAAATTGTTATTTGTCAGATTTCTGAACAACATTAAAACAAACAAAATGAGTTGTGTGTTTTTGTTTTTATGTTCTGGAAAGCAGTAGGTGTTTTTTTCTTCTTACGGTTGTTCATTGAAACATTGGGTTCGTTCTCCTTGGCTGAATAACCTCACCAAGGGCATGTTTACTTTTACATTACCATTGTGGACAGGGGAACGAGTGACCTGCATATGATTATTTAGTATAGTATTTGTAATTTATCCCATTAGAAACGCACATTTTTGCCATGTTCTGTGCTTCTGTGGCTGCATGTGGAGTTTTCCACATAAGTTTCTTTGCGTAAATGTCCCTGCAGCATTTGGAAAGGGTTTGCTTTCTTGCAACCCCTCACGTTGCCTCTGAGTTCCCAAAACAATAATGCTTACACCAAACATTTCATGGATCAATGGTGGTTTGTTTTCCCCTCAAGCACCAGTTGATCCAATAATGAACCAAGTCCGCATATTAGAGTGACGTAAATAAAAACCCAGTGCTCCAGTGGACGAGGAGTGGTCAGAGACTGACTTCTGAGAATTTCGTGATTGTTTTTAAAGTTAAGGATAGTCACGGCTCTATAAAAGGCCTTTGTTGGCGAAGGACGGACTTGTGTTTGGGACGTGAGGGTGCTTGTGGAAGTCTTGTGATGTAGATGAAAGATTGGCTACAAACACTGCAGTTGCAGCTGGGGCTCATCAGGTTTTTCATTTGTAAAAGCGAGTGGACTCCACTCTAGCAACACCAGACAGCCATGCCCTTGCGACCGAGGGCTTCCTCTCAACCTGGAAGAGCAAACACCCTTCCAAGCCTTAAAAACATCCCAGTCCTGCGTCCGAGAGCTCTGTCGTCTCACGCTCAGTCGCCTTTAGAAGATGAGCTCTCTTGTCCGGTCTGCTGCGAGATCTTCACCGATCCCGTGGTCCTGAAGTGCAGCCACAGTTTCTGCCGCCTCTGCCTTCAGCAATTCTGGAACAAGAAGGCGGCCAAGAGGGAATGTCCCGTATGCAGGAGGAAGTGTTCTCTGACGGAGCCCACCGTGAGTCTGGCTCTGAAGAACGTGTGCGATGCCATTGCACAGAAGCAGAAAGGACAAGCGTCTGCGAAAGCAGGCTCATATTCAGCCAACGGGACGTCCAAACCAGAGGCTCTCTGTGCCACTCACGGGGAGGGACTCAAATTGTTCTGCCAATATGATGAAGAGGTTCTCTGCTGTGTTTGTCAAACGTCCAAGAAACATCAAGGCCACAGTGTGTGTCCTTTGGAAGAAGCAGCAAACGATCTCAAGGTGATGTATTAAGAATTTTCCTTAATTCTTAGTTGTAAGAAATAATTTTCCAAATAAGCCTTATTTTTACCAGAATAAACCAAAATAATAAGCCTAAAAATGGCTTTTGGTTGTTTTTATTTTGAAATTATTTATGACATGCATTTTAACCCTCCAAATTCTTATTACCATAATGCATACTAAAGCAATAAGCCCCAAGAAGCCGTGGTTTACAGTGAATTTATAACAGCTAAGGAGCGTTGTTGGGCACAACACGAAGCGGAGTGCCTACAACCCCCTTAGCTGTTATAAATTCACAGTAAACCACGACTTCACGGGGCTTATTGCTTTTATAAAACGGTTATTCCATATATGTAGTAAGGTTTCACAAAATAAAACAGAGCAAATAAAGTGTAATGATATTAATAAAAACAGCATTCTTCCACCAAACAATGTAGTTCTTCAGAAACGGTTGTGGTTCCAACAAAGTGGTTGCTGAGCAACACACAAATGTAAACAAAGGTGCATGTTTGTAGAGTAATTTACAACAGCTTCGAACTTGGCTCAACCAATCAGAATCAAGGACCGGAACTATCCGTTTTATAAAGATGCTTTTCTTGTATTTGTCACTATTCTCAATTCTTATTAATGTGGTGCAATAGATTTTTCGTGGTCATGGAAAACTTGATCATATCTGGGAATTTAATAAAATGAGGCCAAGTCAATTTTTAATAGTAATAACATTAATAGTGAATTTATGTTTTCCTAGAGTTAGAACTTGATTTTTTTAATAGTGCAATTTCTATATTATTATTATTATTATTTATTTTAAAATCTTGTTGTGGAATTCTTGTTTACGGTTTGCAAACTTTCCTTGAGGGTTGTTTTAAATTGGATTGAGATGTACATTTTTTTTTTCTCCAGGAGGAAATGCGGCAGATTGTCATCCCACTTAAGAAAAGTCTTCGAAGCCTCTATGAGGCCAAACAGCAATGTGATGACATAACTGTCCACATCAAGGTATCAACAAAGAACAAGATCCAGACTAATAAACATCATGTGATAGACTAGCCATCAACAGATACCTAGGGTAATCACTTAATTACCTTCTTTATTTTGGGTTCACATAGAACCAAAGGCAACAGACAGAGAAACAAGTTCACGAGGAGTTTGAAGAGCTTCGGCAATTTCTTCTGAAGGAGGAAGCTGCGAGGATTGCTGTTCTGGCAGAAGAAGAAGAGACAAAGAAACAGACGATGAAGAAAAAAACGGACATAATCGCTCGCGATATACTCAGCTTTTCTCATGCTGTCATGGCCATTGAAAATGAGATTGCTAATGATGACAGCCTCTTTTTACAAGTAACCTGCTGTATTTGGATTGTTAACTAATCTTATCAAGTTTGTACAAATATTAGCACAAGTAACTGATTTGAATTTTTCCCACAGAACTACAAGAATGTCAAAAAGAGGTAATAGTACATTGTACATTTGAGAGTATTTGATTGAATTATTTTCATAAAATCCTCAACTAACCTGATTGAATTTCCTTCCAGAGCTCAGATATCATTTCACGAACCAGAAAATGTCCCCAATTCTCTAATTGACGTTGCGGAGCACATCACCTCCCTGAAGTTCAGAGTGTGGGAAAAAATGCAGAGCCTGGTGGAATACAGTGAGTGTTCAGTTACTATAGAGCTGGATGAGTTTGTGTAAACATTCCGAATAGGTTCCCTTTAAATTCATGAGTCGGAATTTGAATGGCATTAGTTGATAAGGAAATTACTGAACTGCAATTCAAAGAAGTTCAAAGTTGGTTTGTTCAGCAAATGTCATGTTGTTTGGCTCCACTTTGAAGACTTAGAGTAAAGTAGAGCTTTCTGGGAAATACAGTTTTCAGCCAGCATGGCACATAAAATGATATAATGTAAAACATATTGTAAAATGATAATAAAATGTTATAATGAAAAAATATATTTATATTACAAAATATTAATATATTTCATTATTTATTTACTAATGTTTCTGAAAATAGCCCATATGATGTATGAATACATGTTTATGGATAATTCATTAAGATAAATTCAATGTCGTATTTAATTATATTAAATGTATTATATATTAAATTATATTTATTAACTACACTTAGTTTCTTAAAGCTGAAGTGTGTAATTACTCTTTAATGGGTGTAATTACTCACTAGCACAGCCAAATGGAATTGTGAAAATTTATTGTTTCGACAGGTTTCCGAAACCTTTCCGCCTGCTCCAATTAACCCTTTGCCAGGAGCTTGATTGACAGGTGATCTGACCAATCATAGTGACGAATCTGCCATTTTGTTTGACAAACAAACCAGACAGGAGAGTAGATTTACATTGGTGGACTTGAACTTGAAAATGGTGTGTATTGATGTTTTTCTGCGGCTGAAATAAGATACCTTCTGATGTTCATTCATGTTAATTTTGTGCTAATTTTGTTAAGAGGAAGAGATGATCGGTTCACGTGCTGCTTGAACTGAGGCAGTGATTTGTCACGAAACATTAAAGAGCCACAAAACGGTATTTATTGTTGGAATTCCTTTTAAAAAATGACCAGATTTGAAAGCTGAGACTTTGTTTCATGGCAAAAGTAACCTGATCTGTCTTGTCTGTCGGCGCGTTGTCAGTGTCCTCTTTGCTCCGCGATGTATTTTTCACTGCGTGAGAAAATGATGTGTGGCGTGAGAGCACCATTGGCTTGTTGGACGTAGCAACAGTTACTAAGGGGGGTGGGATTTTGCGAAGGGTCAGTTGGTCAAACAACCAGATATTCCCATCCCAAAAAACTTGGTTAAGCCAATGTTGTTACTGTGTCAGGATGTTTCAAAAAAGACCAAATATAAACCCCAAAAAACACTTTTAACACTAAAAAAATTACACACTTGAATTACATTTAAATTAAACAAATCTTACATTTTAACACTGGTACATAAATATACATTTGTTATAATGTCTTTCCGCTTTCTCTACCACTTAGCTCCAGTGACATTGGACCCCAACACAGCCTACCCCTGTTTGTCTCTTAGCAAGAGCCTGACGAGTGTGTCCAACACGGGGATGATGAAAGAGCTGCCTAATAACCCTGAGCGCTTTGACCACTTTGTTTTTGTACTGGGCTCCAAGGGTTTCACCTCAGGATGCCATTCCTGGGAGGTGGACGTAGGCCAAAATAATGACTGGGTAATCGGTGTGGTTAAAGAATCAGTAGCCAGGAAAGGCAAAATCTCAGGCTGTCCCGATGGAGGATTCTGGACCATGGCTCTCTCTGATGGGAAGTACACGGCCATGACCAGCCCCCACACCCCATTGCTCAACCTGAAGGGCCACCTGGAAAGGGTTCGGGTGAAGATCGACTATGATGCCGGAGAGGTCAGCTTCTTTGACTCAGTTGGTGTCACACCTGTCTACACGTTTAACGACCACTTCACTGAGACAATGTTCCCTTTTTTCTGTCCGGGGGCAAATATAAATGGGAACAATCCAGGGGCGCTGAAGATCTGCCCCGTGAGGGTGGCAGTATGGAACAGTGCCTCCTGGTGACGCTGGCTTTATTTACATATTTCCGCTTCAGTTATACAGTACCAGTCAAAGATTTGGAAACGTTTACCTTTTAGTCTATTAAATTACTATTTTTCCAGGTTTTAGAATGAAGTCTGAAGACTGATCTCTCACTAGCATTTATTCAGTGCCCGGGAACTCTTTACCATTCCTTGGAGAGACTCAGCAAAGATAAGCATGCGCACTCTTTATAGAGTAGCTTTCAGCCCATGTTGTTTACGGTCTTAACGCAAACTGACCGTTAATAATTTTTCAATTAATTCTCAAACTGTCTACCCAATAACTGTTAGTCTCCTATTCCCCGCCAACAGTTATTTATCTTTTAATTCAGTGGAAGCATCTTAGCCAAAAGACAGAGAATGCCTGCAAATTTAATTTCAGGCCTTTAAACATAATACTTTAGATAAATAGATTTTAAAGCACACAAGAAGCTCAGTCAAGTCTATCCAGACCTTTGATTGGTAGTGTATGATGTTAGGTTTTATGGACAGTTTGTTGTCTACCAAAATATATGTTTGGATAATTTACTAATATACATGTTTACCTCATATGTGACCCTGGAGCACAAAACCAGTCTTAAGTCGCTGGGGTATATTTGTAGCAATAGCCAAAAATACATCGTATGGGTAAAAATCATTGATTTTTCTTTTATGCCAGTAAAGATTATGTACGCTTATTTATTCAGCTTTCAGATGTATAAATCTGAATTTCAAAAAATTTACCCTTATGACTGGTTTTGTGCTCCAGGGTCACATATATAAATGTCACTGATATGTAATGCCAAATTAGAAAAGCATGCTGTATTTATTGTGCTTCTCACAAGTGTAGTACAAGTGATATGTTAGACTCAGTAGATCTATGTACCAGTTTATAAAACTCGAGGATATTGATCAAAATATAAACAGAATTCGTAACATTCTGTTGTTTATTAATGTGTAGCATGTTGTTTGTAGCGTAGAAATGTTCTCAGAAAACACTTATAAATAAATGCTAAATATCTAGTGTCGTGTTCTTTTTTTATGGTGAATGGCAAATTATATAGCACATAATGTTTGTGCATTCAGATAAATGACACAATATTGCAGTATTGTTTGTTTAGTTTAGTTTGTTTTATTGTATTGAACACACAAAGAATGAAGTTACCATGTCATAAACATTAATGACTGGGCTTATCACTTTGTTAATAATGGGTAAAATGGGCCATCTGGATCAGCCCTTTCGTGAACTTCCTTATATAAGTGTTTTTCTGGTTTGTTCTTCTGGTTTACCAGGGCATTGTTTTTCCAGTGTAGTCCAAGAATCCGCCGTGTTGCTTCTCAGTAAGGCTGCCAATGACACGGAACACCCCCTCTACACTTTCTCTGGTGTCGATAGGAGCCTAAAATTGACACCAAACAGAAATATTGTTACTAGAATGGATAACTGTCACATTTCTGACAAGTCTATGACGAGTGCTTCAAGGTTCACCAACTAGGTTCTGATTAGTTCATTTCAAATTGAATACAAAAATGGACCTGTTAAAGTGAATCAACTTTATTACTGAATTTAGATTTACCTCATCTCCCCCCATGTCCGTCCTCACCCATCCTGGGTGAATGGAAATGCAAAGGATCTCGTCTGCCTTTAAGTCCCTAGCGGTGTATATGGTCAACATGTTTAGACCAGCCTGAAAGGAAAACAGATGTTTAATGAAGTTTTAAGTCACATTCAAATTAGCAGTTTTGCTGCACGTCTAAACAAAGCCTTAGAATTCTTGCGTACCTTGCTGATGCTGTATGGGAAGAGTGGGAATGGCTCTTTCAGTACTGGCATGATAGTCATAGACGCTGCATCTGTAGAGATGTTGATCACAGCTGCTTTATCACATGACATCCCTGGTTTGCCACTGGCTTTAGCTGCCGTACGCAGATATGGCAGGTACTCCTGATTAAAAACATTCACAACAGATTGTCTCAGATGTACAAGAAATGTCACATTTTAGATTCGGCTTGCTCTCAAAAGTGATTTCCATTACCCTAATGACAAACAAAGGTCCTATCACGTTGGTGTTGAAGGTGTTTTGCATGTCCTCAGCAGTGGCGGTCAGCATGGTTTTTTGTGGCAACACTGCAGCGTTATTCACGAGCAGGTTCAAGCCATTCTTCCCCAGTAGAGAACCCACTTTTTTGGCAGACTCTTTGATAATGCACGGATCAGCAACATCTAATAGTAGCAGGAAAAAGGTGATGTTACTTCAAAACTTCAAAACTGTTAAAATGTAGTCCAGAAGACAAATGCACAATTACCAAGCTGCACAAGGGTGACAACACCTGGATGCTTTTTGGCCAGTTCTCTCAGTGCCTGAATCAGAAAGAGAATGTGAATGATTAAAAACAGATTTCTTGAGCTGTCTATAATCCTAAGCTCCTGAATACTCACCTCAGAGTTTGGCCCATCTGGGTCACGACATGCAGCAAAAATATTTGAGCAACGGGCCTCCAGGAGTTGCTTGACCATTTCTAAACCCAAGCCTCGGTTGGCTCCTGTCACTAGAGCACTACACGCCTTTAATGCCGCCATGTTCAAAGATGAAAGTCTGGTTCTGTCAACCAACCTGCCTCACTATATGGCTTTTTATATAGGATGCAGAGTGGACTCCACACCCCTTTATTGCACTGGTCTTTTTAGTGGTTGTAACCATGATGAGTCAAGATGACATTTCAAAGTGACTCAGCATGAACATATAAGCGCTGATTGCATTGAGTAATAAAACTGCTTGGATGCTTTCCAAAAGCTGCAATGTATTATTCCAAATCATAAATGCTATCTGGAGTGAAAGTAGAGATTAAAGATCTGGGCTAGAAAACAACAGCCCTAAAGAAAAATCTGGAAGGTATGACCCAGAAACGGATGAGCTAATTAGTAACCCCATTATTGCTACCGTCACCTTGAGCAAGGTATTTATTCATAGGTTCAAATCATGAAATAAGTCCGATTGAAGTACCAGGTGTGACCAATATTTGATCTTCATAGAAGTCACCACCATTCATCTGGATTCCAACTCTGCACTCTCTGGGCTTCTTTTTTTATGAAGTGCATTCTGGGATGCATGTTCACATGTATGCTGGAAACCAAACAGTCCAACTTGTCAATTTTCCATAAAAAAAAAAAAATGTGAATAGAACCATATGTAGGTAAGCGCATGTTAAATTTGTCTGTCATGGGATTTTCTTCTGAATCAGCTGTCCAGTAGTTACCTGTTAAGACTCGCTCTTTAGAATGAAGGTTCTCTATTTGCATTTGTGGTTCCATGAAAAACCTTTCAAATCCATGGAACCTTTCCATTCCACAATTTTATTGATTTATTTATTTTTTAAGATGTTTCTAAAGAACCTTTTTTGAAGTTCACTGAATGGTTCTTTGGGGAAGCAAAAATGGTTCTGTGGCATTGCTTTGAAAGCCCCCTTTTGGAAACTTTATATTTAAGTGTGTATTATTCTCCATTTTATGCCTTTACCCTTGAATGCTACAGCAATAAAGACTGTTCTCTCACTAGCTTTTTTTCAGTGCCCCATTCCTTGGAGAGACTTAGCAAAGATAAGCATGCGCACTCTTTAGTTTTCAGCCCATGTTGTTTACGGTCTTAAAGAGGTCATATGATGCGATTTCAATTTTTCCTTTCTCTTTGGAGTGTTACAAGCTCTTGGTGCATAAAAAAGATCTGTAAAGTTGCAAAGACTAAAGTCTCAAATCCAAAGAGATATTCTTTATAAAAGTTAAGAGTCAGTCACGCCTACCTAAAATAGCTCGTTCTAACACGTGTTGCCAGATCCAACTATTATAAGCGTTTTTGCACTTGTCTTTTCCACTTAATTTAACACTTTAGAAAGTTAATAAAGTAGGAAGTTGC
>NW_015662980.1:138268-139771 GCF_001515625.1 Sinocyclocheilus rhinocerous
CTATTATAAGCGTTTTTGGACTTGTCTTTCTTTTCCACTTTAACACTTTAGAAAGTTAATAAAGTAGGAAGTTGCAGTTTAGAGTCAGCGATATCTTTATCTTATCTTATTTGCAAAAGATTGGAAACAATTTCGGTTTATTTTTATTTATTTTTTGTTTTTTGTTTGTTTGTGTATCAATATCTGGCAACATTGCCGGCACTTAAACTGAAAGCAATAAAAAAAGCCCATGGACAGGTTTTTGCTGACAGGATACGACATTCGGTAAGGGAAACGCAACAATTATCATGATATTATCATAAACGTTATCAACGCTGTCAAAAACAGTAGCATGTACACAGATCTGTAGAACAAGTAGGTTACACAATGGAATGAAATGAAATACGCAAAAACTAGCCATGAAGATATGCTGTCATGCAGTATAGTTAAATTTTCACAAATCATGCTATAAACTTCCATAAGAGCACTAGACAAAGTTATTGTAGTTATGTATTGTTGCAATAAACAACTGATAAAATGATTCACCCTTAAATATAGTAAAGGGGGTTATTATAACACAATTCTTTAACACCAACCCCCGAAGCACATATGAACGCATACTTTATAAAACGAGCATGATGCCATTTTCATTTGAAAATGTAACTTTCAATATAATACATATTCCAGTGCATGTGGCAAAGAGGTTTGCATACTTGAACTAATGAAAGAGGTTTGTACTAGAAATGCAAACAGTAAAATTGTGTGTTTGTACATTAAACAGGTTGTGTGTGTGAGATCTTGAAGACTTGAATTTGGCTTATTCAGTACTCAAATGTTATACCTATTTATGCAATACAGTGGAATACTGCAATAAGTTTAGTATACGACCCCTATTAATAAATTTTTTATTTTTTTATATATATATATATATATGGCTCGTTCTAACACGCCCCCACATGTCTACATCATGATGTGGGAAGATTTGCATAACGCCGCCCAAATGTTCACGCAAAGAAAGAAGGCATAACTTTTATTCTCGCTGTAGTATTGTTGCTCAGGCCTGTAACCAGCTATGAGGCCACTGAGGTCCGGACCTCGGTAAATTTATATATATATATAAAAAAGGTGGGGGGAGTGAATGTACAGAGCTCTCAGCCACAACTGAGGCTCCCTTGAGCCACCGAACCCCCAACTGCTCCCCGGGCGCCGCAGCATAAATGGCTGCCCACTGCTCCGGGTGTGTGTTCACGGTGTGTGTGTTCACTGCTGTGTGTGTGCACTTAGGATGGGTTAAATGCAGAGCACTAATTCCTAGTATGGGTAACCATACTTGGCCACATGTCACGTCACTTTCACTTTCACTATATTATTATTATTATACCCACACTGTGGGCTGAGCCCCCCTAAAATTAAAATCCTAGAATCGCCCCTGGACAGTATAAGTCATTATAATCCATAATTATGTCCCCACTGGATGCAACAAATGCCTCGTTTACTGGATAGCTGGCCAATCAGAGCACACCT
>NW_015662980.1:139781-150117 GCF_001515625.1 Sinocyclocheilus rhinocerous
TAATGTACAGTATTTGAAAAATAATGTGTTTTTTGAACCTTAAACTGCATAAACACATTTCATTACACCAAATACACAAAATAATGTTCTTTTTAGCAACATCATATGACCCCTTTAATGCAAACTGACTGTGAATAATTTTTCAATTATTTCTCAGAACTTAAGACCTCATTATCAGACTGTCCACCCAATAACTGCTAATCTCCTACCTAGTTATTTATATTTTAATTCAGTGGAAGTTTCTTAACCAAAAGACATCACTTGTCAAAATTTAAAGTACAAAAGTCTATCATGCCTGCAAAATTAATTTCAGGCATTTAAACAAAAGGCTTTAGATAAACAGATTTTAAAGCACACAAGAAGCTCAGTCAAGTCTATCCAGACCTTTGATTGGTAGTGTATGATGTTAAGTTTTATGGACAGTTTGTTGTCTACCAAAGTATATGTTTGGATAATTTACTAATATTTACATTTACCTCATATATAAATGCCATTGATATGTAATGCCAAATTAGAAAAGCCAGTTGTATTTATTGCTCTTTTCAAAATGCTGAGTTTAGTAGTAGTAGCTTAGTAAACTCAGTAGATCTATGTAATAGTTTATACAATTTAAGGATATTGATAAAAATGTAATAAGAATGATTAAGTGTCTTTAAGGCCTATCCCATATTGTTTGCTAAAGTGCATGTAATAGCATAGAAATACTGTCAGAAAATGCGTAACATTAAATACTGAATATATGTGGTGTCATGGTGTTTTTTTAAAAGGTGAATGGCAAATTATATAGCACATAATGTTTGTGCATTCAGATAAATGACACAATATTGCAGTATTGTTTCTTTTATTGTATTAAACACACAGAGAATGAATTTGAACATGTCTTAAACATTAATGACTGTGTTTATCACTTTGTCCCTAGCGGTATATACAGTTAAGATGGTTTCTGTTCAAACTGTGTAGCAGTCAGTGTATAAAGATGATTTTGTGCACAGCTCATTAGCACACTTATGGCATTACATTCAATTTAAAATAGTTTTTCTTTTTTTTCCATTTAGTACATTACACATTAAACTATTTGAAATCCAGTCTGACCAGGGGCGGAGTGGGACAAAATTTCAGGCCGGGAAATCTCACTCTCATCCAGACCATCCTATACACCCACAACAAATTCTGAAACAAGTACAAACTTGTTTTTTTTTTGTATGGCCATCACATGAAAAAAAGGTTTAAATCCTTAGGCTGGGGACATGCAAAATAATTAAAAGTTCTCTCCTGGAGTGCAACTTCACTTCCATTTTCCTTTTCAGTCTCCTGATATTTTCTAAATTGCCTAAATGTCAAAATTATTTCAATAATGATAACATCATTGCAATATATTTATAGTAAAATCCCAATACTGAACATGTTATTGCATTATAATCAGACATATATTTCCCTTACGAAAATTAAGCATCGTTAATTTTTGTAATGGTTGTGTTGTTATCTGCTTTAGATCCCTCTAAATCTATTATAAAACGATGTTAGTATTTGACTGCTAAATTACTACTGTAACATTGAAAGAGATAATAATGATAATAATGCATAATAAGCACTGCTTATTTCATTTGTATCTTTGCTCTGTTATTTATCTATGCTTGCAATTAGTTTTATTTCTTTTGCTGATTTACTCGCCTACAAAATCACCCCAATCATTGATTATTTTTTTTCCAAATATAGAGCTATTGAAGTCATCTGATTTTTTTTTTCCATATTGCAATATATATCACAGAAAGAAAAAAAATATCGCAATGTGAGTTTTTTCCAATATCGTGCAGCCCTACTGAGAAGCCTTAAAACACACGGGAATGATAAACTTAGAGGAAGCAGCACTGGCCCGATCATTCAGATGAAGCCCACATAAAAAGGGTCTAGAACACCCCCCAACCCTAACTGAATTAGAGATCTCTGCTATTACATTCTTACTAGTAAGAATTCAATTAGAGCTCTACAATTCAATTCTTACTAGTAAGAATTACAATTACAGAGCTCAATAATGCAATTTTTACTAGTAACAATACCAATTAGAGAGCTCTCTAATTCAGTTCTTACTAGTAAAAATGCAATTACGACGAGTAACGTTGGGAATATTTTAAGCTAAAACGGCTTGCCATATATTTACAGATCAAACTGACCTGCAGTTTAAGTCCTGAACAGGGGTGCGTTTCCCATACAACGACGTAGCTCACTGATTAACCACCATAGTACGATGCATTGTTGTGGAAACTAACTAGCCAGTCACGACTGTTTCCCGAATGCGGCCGCATCTCCGTCGTTTGAACCACATTATTTCAACAATTTAGGGCCGTTGTTAATGACGTCACACACATGTTGTGGAGTAATACATTTTGCTAATTAATTGATTTGAGATGCTGCTGTATTGAACATGGCACCTTATTTCTAATTTTCTATGTTTTGTTCCCTGTCATTTTGCTTTATTTGATATTTGATTCATCGCGGGTTAGCTCTATAGGTCATACTCCGGGGTTCCCTCTTCAAAAACCGCTTGAGGAGAGCGCTAAAATGTATCGATTAAAATGTATATTTAAATAGAATTGAAGATATAGATTGTACTGCATGTTAGCTTGCTTATTGTGCCCAAGAGCATAATTTACTTAAGTCCACATGTCTTGCTAACAAGAAACTATGCTTCTAACCACTGGTCGAGAGCTGTAGTTCCTACCACAAGTGTAGGTTCGTTTGAACTATGGTTTCGGGAAACATCGAATCGTTGAACTATGTTGGTAACGACGGAACTTGCGAACATAGTTGACTAACCATGCTTTTGGGAAACGCACCCCAGGTCAGTAGTTTTTCCTCTCTGCTCCACCTGTGCGCTTCCACCCCATTCTTGAGTCTCTCAGTCTGATCGAAACTGGATACTTTTTATCCAATGGCAAATTCAGAAATAATCGCTTAAGTACATTCGACAGGCAATTATATCCACCTTACTTTTCAACGCGGAATTAAGAAGTTTTCTGTGAATGTGCGAGACTTCCGGTTCATTAGCCGCTGTAGGGAAATAAGAATAACAAAGTGCAGTAAACAGTAAAACTGTTTGCATTACAAACCACTGTTCATAATTAAGATAATACATTCAAATAATATGGTAAGAACCACCAGTTTGCAATATCAAGCAGCAAATGAGCTGTTTTATGAGCTAAAAATAGCTGGAAACGGATAAAACCGGAAGGTTGCACATGCGCATTTAATTATTTTTGCAGTAATCAGATGTTCCACAAGGTGGCAACACTGTCCCGGGCCGTTGTTTCACAGTAGAAAACGAAACTAAAGAGATGGAACAACAACAACAAAGTAGCGGGGAATGCAACAACAACAGACGGCTGCATTGACCAGCGCTTGTGAGCGAGAGGGTAACTCACATTTGGTTCAAAAGTGTTCAAAAATGTTTGTTATCGGCCATAACTTATGGGGAAAAATAGAACAGACACTAGACATGGATGAAGCTTTCAAGAGCGCATGTGTCGGCTGTACGCAAACGCTAGTGTACGTGTACAAAAACGAAGTATACTTGGGACAAGACATTGATTTTCACCACAATGTCTGAACTGTCCTGAGCGCCTTCGCGTCTTCTTCTTCAGCCTGGACAGTTCAGACATTGCGGTGAAAATCAGAGGTAAAAAACGATATAAATACTGTTCAGTTTCTTGCACAGACCGATCGTTTTGTGTCTTTTCACATCAATGTATCATCACGAGCCGCAAGGTTTAATTTGGTTTTGTTTGTGTATGCTTTATGACTCTCAAAGCTGTGATTCCCATCCACTGACATTATAGGACTGACAGACTGCAACGGGTTGAGTTAAAAATCTCAGTTTGTGTTCTGCTGAAGAAACAAAGTCACCTACAGCTTGGATGCCCTGGGGGTAAGCAGATAAACATAAAATTTTCATTTTTGGTTGAACTATCCCTTTAATGTGGAGGAGATGATCAGTTCACGTGTGCCTCACGCTGCTGCGTCTGTTGAACCGAGGCGCTACAGCGATCAGTCACTCCACATTAAACAGCGCCAAAACGGCATTTATTGTTTGAATACTGCAATACAATGGACATAAATTGAAATATGAGACTGTGTTTCATATTTAAAGTACCAACGCACAATGCTTATTGCGATTTATTGGATGGGAGGTGCGCTTCAATGTTCCATCCATTAACTGAAAACAGGCTAGACTAATCGATTCTTGGGATCGATATCGTTTCGTAAAAATGAGAATCGATTAAAATCGAGATATCGATATTTTTTTACTCAGACCTACAAAGCAAATTAACTACAGGAGAAACAATGAAATCTGTAATGTGCACTGATTAACAGTGGAATGCACTGAAACAAACCTGATTAATAAAAGGGAAAAAGGTGCTCAAAGTATAAAAGGGGCACATGCAATATATATAAATTATGAGTGTTATATATATATATATATATATATATATACACTGAACAAAATTATAAACGCAACACTTTTTTAGGACTTTAATGACATTGCATTCTAAATACATCTCCCCTTTGCAGCTATAACAGCTTTCATTCTTCGGGGAAGGATTTCCACAAGATTTTAGAATGTTTCTGTGGGAATTTTGGTCCATTTATCCAGTGGAGTATTTATGAGGTCAGACACTGATGTTGGACAAGAAGGCCCGGCTCACAATCTCTGTTCCAGTTCACCCTAAAGCTGTTTGATGGGGTTCAGGTCAGGGCCAGTCAAATTCTTCCACACCAAACTCATCCAACCATGCCTTATGGACCATGCTTTGTGAACTGGGGCACAGTCATGCTGGAATAAAAAAGGGTCTTCCCACAAAAGAAGCATAGCATTGTCCAAAATGCCTTGGTGCTGGTTGCTGAAGCATTAAGATTTCCCTTCACTGGAAGTAAGGGGCCTAGACCAACCCCTAAAAAACTGCCCCATACCATTATCCCTCCTCCACCAAACTTGCTCATCAGACTGCCAAACAGAGAAGCACGATTCATCACTCCACAGAACAGGTTTCCACTGCTCCAAATGTTTATAAATAAGACTGCATGGCCAGGTACTTGATTTTATACACCTATGGCAATGGGTCTGATTGAAACACTTTAATTCAAGAATTCAGAGGTGTGTCCCAATACTTTTACCTAAATAGTGTACATTTATTTATTACCAGAGAAGCTTTTAAATGGACAAAGGGATTCTATATAATGCACACTTTGCCCATACAATAAAATCACAAGTCTTTTAAAATGTTCTTTAATTTTATGTAACAGGTTTACATAACAGGTTTTGGTCTTCCATTTCATAGATTTTGTTTCATATATGCTTACATTTATTTGCCTGAGCTTGGCCAAAATTATTTTTCACATGTTTTACATCTCACTGTCATGATGCTCGATGTTCTATATTTTATTATGTTTAAAAGACATTGAATACCAGGAATGACCCAGCACTACAGATGCTATAAATTATTAACTTCTCTTCCTTTAATCAACTGTGTGTAATTGACAACATATACAGTAAAAAAAAATAGAGACTTTATTGCTGTCACGTGTACGTTTCTGTCTAGTTCCTGTTTGCCCCTATTTGGTTAATTTCCTGCTCATTTAGTTAATCATCTTTCATTAGTTCCCACCTGTGTTGTATTAATCATCTCATTTGCTCCTTAGTTGACTGCCCTTTATAAGCCCTCAGTTTCTGTCATTCCTTTGTCCTGGATTAATGTTATTTTTCAATGGTTTATGTGGTTGATGCTGATTAAAAATATTCCTTTACTCCTACTCCTTCGTCGTGCGCTCACTACAACCCCAACCCCGTGACAGAATCCAGGACCTGTTACTGACAACGATGACATCAGTGGAAAGAACGAGCGAGATTAATCGCCGTGGAACAGGCGAACCCCGACCCGATCGTCTATGCAAGGGTGTTCGTGCCGCTCGTCCTCGCCAGCTCCCTCGAGGGTGAAACCCTTGTGATGCTGTTCCGGATCGGGATTACTTACCATCGCCCCGCGGAGCTCCCAGACACCACCAACCTCGACTGGAAGGAGGCAGTCATCCGGTGTCTGGAGAGCCTCCGATCCCGATCCGGGATCCCTCCGCCAGCGGTTTCTCAGTCAAGCCCGCCGGCCGCGGCTCTTTCCTGCCCGCCGGCCGTTCCTGTGGCAAGCCCGCTGGCCACTCCAAAGTCAAGCCTGTCGGTCGTGGCTCACTCCTGCCCAGAGCTCGCTCCAGTGTCGGCTCCAGCCCCAGAGCTCGCTCCAGTGCCCGCTCCTCGAAAGTGCCTTGCTGTGCCTGCTCCTCCAGAGCCAGCACCTTGTAAGTGCTTCCCAGATCCCCCGTTTAGCCCAGGAAGGGCTCCTGATCCCCCGTTTAGCCCAGGGAGGGCTCCTGATCCCCAGTTAAGCCCAGGGAGGGCTCCTGATCCCCAGTTAAGCCCAGAGAGGGCTCCTGATCCCCAGTTAAGCCCAGGGAGGGCTCCAGATCCCCAGTTAAACCCAGGGAGGGCTCCAGTTCCTGAGTATAGCCCACGGAGGGCTCCAGTCCTGTCCCCGAGTTTAGCCCAGTGAGGGCTCCTGTCCCCGAGTTTAGCCCAGTGAGTGCTCCTGTCCCCATGCTTAGCGCAACGAGGGCTCCAGTCCCTGAATCCCCTCCAGAGCGCCCTCAAGTGCCCGCTCCTCCAGAGCACCCAACCTCTCAGGCAGGAAAATACCCTGGATGGATGAACAGTAAGTACATTGCACAGCTAAAGGCCTGTTCACACCAACACAAATCTTCAGCATGAAAATCCAGTTCAATTTTTGCTTTATCAAACAAGAAATAACAGAACTGGTATTTGATTGGTATTGGCAGATTCTCAAGGTTACAGTATTGATATCTGAATAAAGAATGGCATGCCTGCTGCAGCAGAGGGAAGAGTTTCTGTGAATTACAACCCAATATACTGTTTGTTCCTGAAAGCTATTAAATATCTTCAGAAGACCTGGAATATAACACATACACACACAATCCCTAATTTGGATGCATTTAGCTTGAGTTTAGGTTAAATTATACTTAAGTTGTAATGACATCTGTCCATTTTTGTCCAGTTGGTAGCAGAGTATGTGAGCGGAGTGGAGCGGCAACAATTTCCCCTCTGCGCTCCAAGCATTCAATAATCACTCCGCTCCAGCTCCGCTCCGGGTTCACCATTTTCCGCTCCACTCCACTGATCAGAAACACCGCTCCGCGGCTAAATTATTTCACTATGCTTGAAAAATCAAAGTTCTGTTCAGAAATGAAAAATAAATGCATAATACTATAATAATAGTTTTAACATGGTTTATTGTAACACTACAATTAGCCCAAGTCCATATTAAATGACTGCTTAAACTTAGCTTAGGCTACTTGTCTGTGCAACGTCTCTCTACTATGGCGAAGCTGAGGGTAGTTACTTCAGAAACAGAAAGAAAATGCTGTAACTTTTCCGTTTTTAAGCTGATAAATCACAGGACAGCGTTGACCAAATTTTCTTCATTCCTGAATGTATGTGCGCGATCTGTACGTGATGTGCGAGCTTGTGTGCTCTGTCCGTGTGCAGCAATGTAGCAGCACATTAGTTTCGAGTGGAGATTAACAAACTGTACAATTTACAACATGCTTTAACCTCCCGCACTCCTCCATCGCCATTTTAACCTTCATAAGTGATCCACATACCTGTCAAGCTAACTAATTATGTTTAATGCGTGAGTTGGCATAAGTTGTGCTCGTGACGGAGCAGTAGCAGAGCGTTCTCGGAGTGAGTGAAAACCTCAATGCTCCGACTTTCAAAAAATCCGCTCCTAGCTCCAGGCAAAATCACGCCGCTCCACTCCTCGCTCCGCTCCATAAGTGATCCACATACCTGTCAAGCTAACTAATTATGTTTAATGCGTGAGTTGGCATAAGTTGTGCTCGTGACGGAGCAGTAGCAGAGCGTTCTCGGAGTGAGTGAAAACCTCAATGCTCCGACTTTCAAAAAATCCGCTCCTAGCTCCAGGCAAAATCACGCCGCTCCGCTCACATACTCTGGTTGGTAGTACTGTCACCCACTCATTTCCTGCAAACATGCAAATTATTTTGTATAACAAAATGGTTTTATTATTTTGACTGTGATAGTTACAATATAATATGACCAGAAACTTGATAAAGAAACAGTAAAAGCTGTGCTCGAAAAAAGTATATTTGAACGAAATTATGCAGAAATCGAAAGCACCTGCTGCATTTCACTTAACATGAATTTAAGGGATCAACACTCACTTTTTCTCCACCCAGTTCAGTCTTCACCCATCCTGGATGAAGGGCCATGCAGAGGATCTCATTCGCCTTTAACTCCTCAGCAGCTAACACAGTCAGCATGTTAAAACCTACCTGATAGGTAAACATAGCATTTGAGTTAAACATTGACTCATGCCATCAATACATCATGGGCAATGAATGGGATCTAGTTTAACTAGAGCCAAAGCAGAACACTGGTGGTACCTTGCTCACGCAATAAACACTGGGAATTGGGTGTACATGGCAGGCATTCTGGCAATGGATCCCCCCAAGAGTGGAGATGTTGATGATAGCTGCTTTATTACAGGACATGCCTGGTATCCCTCTGGCTTTGGCCACTGCTTGTAGATATGGTAAGTACTCCTACATAAAAAATGAGAAAGGATTACATATCTCTAAATTAAGTTAATTTGACACAATGACGTTAACATTAAAAATGAGTACTTTTGAGTATTGGCATTGAGTGTACTGCATATTGTAGCTCATTTGTACTAGTTGACTAGACTTCTAGAAATGTATTCAACTCCAGTGCATGTTGACAGACCAATGAAAAAAAAACTATTCAGAGCGACCTGCAGCAAGCGCAACACAAGAAACTACTGATGAACAAAGCGGTAGCTCACTTAAATAATAGATCAGCAGTGTCTTTAGTCTTAGCTGGTCTCTCAGCCTGATGAGACCAGCCAGTCCCAGTTTAAGATTATTTTGGTACAACGCCATGAATCTCGCAAACTCTGCCACATCCAGTGACTAGTACTTCCCCAGAAGCACTCATTTTAATAGTTTAGTCACAAACTTATGTACCGGTGACACAAAATAGTGAAAGCCCCAGCCTAGATGTTTAGCCAGAAGGCAGAAGATTTCATTAATTTCAAAGGACAAATTGTTTTAGAGCTCTTAACGATGCTTTCTACATTACCTTAATGATTTATAAGGGTCCTATCACATTGGTGCTGAAGGTGTTTTTTCATGTCCTCAACACTGCTGGTCTGAATGGTGCCACTTGCCATCATTGCAGCATTATTCACAAGCAGGTTCAAACCATTGTTTCCCAGAGATCCCACTTTCTTGGCAGACTCTCTGACACTGGATGGATCATCAGCATCTAAACTTAATAGAACAACTATTAGTGCTAAAGTATTAAGCAATTAAATGGTATTCAAAAAACACTGAAAAAAAAATCAAAATTCTCAAAAACTATTTCTAGTGAAAATTTTAAATGCACAAAGGACACATGCACATTTACCAAGACGTCTGATAGTGATCACACTTGGATGCATTTTCACAAGTTCTCTCAATGCCTTTAGAAAGATAATATGCATTAAACAAGGCACATTTGGATTTACCTGATGCTTTCTATTTGTATTAGTTATTTATAACTCACCTCAGACTTCGGTCCATCTGGATCACGGCAGGTAGCAAAAATATGCCATTTTTGACTAGAATCCTCCAAGAGTTGCTTAACAGTTTCTCAGCCCAATCCCCGGTTGCTCCGGTGATCAAGATATTGCATGCTTTCACTGCTGCCATCATCTAAGTTCATCAGTTTGGCTTTTCCAACCTGCTCCTTAGAAGTGCTTTTTATATGAACCCAAGTGAACACCACACCTATTTTGAACTCATGTATTGTTCTGTGTGTATTGTGCTGTGTCATACTTGTAGCGAATCAGCTCATGGGGAAATATGAATAATTAATCATAACTAGTTATAATTAATTATGAATATTTAGATCCGCTGTAGATATTTACTTGACCTCTCAGGGTCAACTGTCTGTCAATTCTAAGAACGTTAATTTCCTGGTTAAGGGAAATAATTTTATTACTGTACAATTCTACAAAGAGCTTGTAGCATAAATCTGAATGATTAAGTGACTCCAGTTATGAGCAAAACACTGAACAACGTCAAGTGTGATACAAGTAAGACTTTATTAACTACATAAACACTTAAACTAGTCCAACATACTACATAAACACTTAAACTAGTCTTACATACACATAAACACACACACACACACACA
>NW_015662980.1:150789-160950 GCF_001515625.1 Sinocyclocheilus rhinocerous
GACATTTTGGCACCCAGTATGTTTATTGGGTGAGGGGTCTGTGAATGTTTGTTAATCTAATGAATAATTGATTTGTTAAATCAAATGACAAATGGTGTGTCTGATTGGTCCAGACGCTACATACTGTATATGCTATTGAGGTTATGAGGAAAAGATAAATTACATGAATAGTCAGAGAGATAGTGAATAAAAAAAAACAAGCTAAGATTAAAGTGACTGCTCGTTAATTATTTGCAACTGTAATAAACAGTGGCAGCCCAGTCAAATTACGCTACAGTCTCTGTGAAAGGAAGGCAGAAAACAAAAGAAATGAGTAAGGTATTTTCAAAACTTTTTTACCTGGTGTACAAAAAATTGCACAACACCTAGTAGCTGAAATGACATTTATCCTCAACCTTATGATTTTTAGCATACTTTCTAGGGAACACCCAGGGAGATTTTTAGTAGAATGCCAAAGCTGCTTACTCAGGCTTTTCAGAAAGCTAATATATATATCATATTTTACTTCAAGTCAGACATGCTTATCATTATTCTTTAAATACAATAGTCAAGGTGTGAGTAGTGGGATCAGTAGATCTAGAATCGAGAGAATTGAGAAATTTTTAGTGATTATGTACAAATCTTTCAAGACATGGGCTTAAGGTTTTTAATCAGTATTCTTCTGTTTAAGCCATCACTCCACATGTTTTCAACTAGGCCATTTCTTATTTATTCTCAATTATTTTTAAAAGGTAAGATAACTACTTTGTGGTCCCTCTAAGGAATTGCAACTGCATATTCACAAGACACAAATGTGTATGTCAGGCCATAAATTCACAAGAACTATGTGTGGATGCTTGCTTTGGTGTTCTCTCTGTCTTTCTCTCTCACTCAGATAACATCCTACATACATGCTAATATGATGAATAGCATACGTTTTTTCATCTCATACATCTATTTTGTAACCATCTCAAGTGTAACCATAAGTCATCACTGTTATTAAACCTTTTCAGTAGAAGGGAGGTAATAGGCAAGAAATGTACAGTTTTGCACCATCATGCTGACAATGTTTCTTTAGTCATTCAGCAATCCTGCAGCCTGAACCACCCCTCAGAGTGCCACCCTATAAATAATTTTTATGTGTGTGTAACTGATAAGCAAAGTATTTGCAACATATAATATAGAAAAGACATTACTGCTTTATTGCTTCATTAATTGTTTTATTGTATGAAATTATATTTGATACAAAGTTATTAAGTGTGTCATAAACTTGTGGGCTTAAGTGCTTATGATTAAGTGTGCCCTTTTATGCTTAATAGACTAAACAGGGCGGTTTGGACCTGGATCGGCCCTTTTGTGACCTCTCGTATAGGAGTGCTTTTGTTCTTCTGGTTCACCAGGGAATTGTGTTTCCAGTGTAGTCCATAAATCCACCGTGCTGCTGCTCAGGAAGGCTGCCAATGACACGCAGCATCCCCTCCACACTTTCCTTTGGTTCAAGTGGTGCCTAGTGAAAATAAAACCATCTATCTAGTTCACTAACATGCAAAGTAAAAACAATATAGCAGAAGCATTTTGACAGAATTCAAAATGGTGGAAACCGAAAGCACCAGGTGCATTAAAATCAGCATGACTCAACGGAATCAGAGGAAAACCGCTTGTTCAAAAGGTTAATAGCTTAATCATGGTTAATAGAATCATAATCTGGTTAATAGCTACAACCCCAATTCCAAGAAAGTTAAGGCACTGTGTAAAATTTCAATAAAAATAGAATGCAATGATTTGCAAATCTCATAAGTCCATATTTTATTCACAATAGAACACAGAAAGCATGTTTGAAATGTTTCAAATGTTTAAACTGTGAAAATGTACCATTTTAAGGAAAAAATAAGGTCATTTGAATTTGATGGCCGCAACACTTCTCAGAAAAGTTGGGACAGGGCCATGTTTACCACATCCGCTGTTCTTTTGACAACAGTCCGTATATCTAGGAATGAGCAGACCAGTTGCTGGAGTTTTGGGAGAGGAATGTTCATGTCTGACGATTCTAGCTGCTCAACACTCCTTTTTTTGTCATATTTTTTATTTCATGATGTGCCAAATGTTTTCATTTGGTGGCAGGTCTGGACTGCAGGCAGGACTCTTCTAATATGAAGCCATGCTGTTGTAATAGAGGAAGCATGTGGTTTAGCATTGTCTTGCAAGGCCTTCCCTAAAAAAAGACTTTATCTGGATGGAAGCATATGTTGCTCTAAAACCTGTATATATACTTTTCAGCATTGATGGTGCCTTTCCAAATGTGCAAGCTGCACATCTCATAGGAACTAATGCACCCCCATACCATCAGAGATGAAAGGTTTTGAACGGAGTGCTGATAACAAGCTGGTCTCTCTCCTCTATGTTCTGCAGGATGCGGCATCCATGGCTTCTAAAATTTTTTTATTTTGAATCATGTTCATATGACTTATTTTTGGCATGACAGAGCTTTAACCTGGATTTGTGGATGGCATGGCAAACTGTGTTCACTGATAATGATTTCTGGAAGTGTGTTTGAGCCCATGCAGTGATTTCCATTACAGAATCATGCCCGGTTTTAAAGCAGTGCCACCTGAGGGCCCGAAGATCACGACATCCAATAATGATTTTCACCTTTTTCCCTTGCACACAGAGATTTTACCAGAATCTTTTGATGATATTATGTACTGTAGACAATGAGATATTCAAAGTCTTCACAATTTTACATTGAGGAACATTATTCTGAAATTGTTCTTCAATTTGTAGAAGTAGTTTTCGCAGATTGGTGAACCTCTGCCAATCTCTAAGATAGTCTTTTTTATACCCAATCATGTTACTGACCTGTTGCCAATTAACCTAATCAGCTGCAAAACATTCATCCTGCTGTTTCCTTTTAGTAATACTTACTTTTCCAGCCTTTTAGTGCACCCGTCCCAATTTTTTGAGACGTGTTACGGCCACCAAATTCAAAATTACCTTATTTCCTCAGTTTAAACATTTGACAGGTTCTCTATGTTATATTTTGAATAAAATATGGGTTTATGCGGTTTGCAAATCATTGCATTCTGCTTTTTTTTTTTTTACATTTACACAACGTCACATTTTTTTTGGACATCATACATGAAACTTTTAACTGTTGTTGGCACTAAAACGTTTCAGAGACTTCAAAAATTCAGCATTTGTAAGCTCAATTTGAAAATAATTTTGACATGTTTCCCACATTTGTGCTCAAAATAAAACAAAACTGACTAATACATCAACACTCACTTTTTCTCCACCCAGTTCAGTCTTCACCCATCCTGGATGAAGGGCCATGCAGAGGATCTCATCTGCCTTTAACTCCTCAGCAGCTAACACAGTCAGCATGTTAAAACCTGCCTGATAAGCAAACATAACAGTTGAGTTATACATTGACTAATGCCATCAATACATCATGGGCAATGAATAGGATCCGGTTTAACTAGTGCCAAAGCAGGACTTTCGTGTACCTTGCTCACGCAATATGGCAACACTGGGAATTGGTCGTATAAAGAAGGCATTGTGCTGATGGATCCCCCCACAGTGGAGATGTTGATGACAGCTGCTTTATTACAGGACATGCCTGGTGTCCCGCTGGCTTTGGCAGCCGTTTGTAGATACGGTAGGAACTCCTGCATAAAAGGAGGAGAAAGAATTACAATATTTCTGAATTAGAAGTTTATTTGATACTCAATTAATGTAGCATTAAAGGTGGGGTAAGCGATTTCTGGTAGCCAATGTTGACATTTGAAATCACCAAAACAACCACGTCCCTACCCCAAAAGGATCTCGCCCCTATTTTGATAGCTCCGCTCCGTGGGTCCTTCTTGCCTTATGCCTTCTTTTGTTCCGCAGATGTTTTCCTCTTTTGTTTTTTATCCGCCATCTATCTTTCTGTCGCTCAGCTCGCTAATGTCCGTCCTGTCCACTGAACGCTCTCTCCTCCACATCATGAGTAGACACGCCCCTTACTGCTGATTGGCTACAAGTTTGTTTTGCTAGTCGGCCCGAATCAGTTTTCTAAAGCGTTTTTGAAAAATCGCTTACCCCACCTTTAGGGGAATAGTTCACTCTCTGGCCAATCAAGATGAGTTGAAATTGTTACTTCATCTTAACAGATTTGGAGGAATTTAGCATTACATCACTAGTTAGCGAAAAACTGTGTATTTATAAGAAACAAATCCATTATTCATTTGTTTTTTAACTTCAAACCATTGCTTCCGACTAAAATATATCTCTATCCATAATATTGCTTTCTCCACTGAAAAAGTTATCTTGTCTGAATCAGGAGAGAAACAGGCACAGATCAAGCAGTCCAAATCAGTCCAACTCCGTTCTAAACAAATACGTTAATGGATTATGAAGTGAGATGACAAAAGGAGATTAACTTTTTCACTAGAAGTGTTATTAAGGATTACGGACTTCTATGGTTTATTTTGGCCAGAAGCAGGTTTAAAGTTATAATGCCTTAATGATGGATTTGTTCCTTACATACATGTAGCTTTTCACTTCACAAGAAATGAATTGATGGACTGGAGTCATGTGTATTATTGTGATGTTTTTATCAGCTGTTTAGATTCTCATTCTGATGGCACCCATTCACTGCAGAGGATCCATTGGTGAGCAAGTGATGTCAGTTCCTCCAGAACTGTTTAAATAAAGAAACAAACTCATCTACATCTGTCTTGAGGGTGAATACATTTTCAGCAAATTTTCAATTTTGGGTGAAATATTCCTTTAAAAATGACTTGGAAGAGTTTTTATTGTCAGCATGAAGTCTGTTGTATATTGTAGCTTATTCCGGCAAATCATTTTTACTAGCTGACTAATCATCTAGAAAAGTAGGCAACTGATTGCCAGGTCAATGTTATGGTCCATTAGTAGTCGACACAGACTCAGGGCGACTAGTCAGGGAAACCTGCGCAATAAACTACCAAAGTGGTAGCTCATTTAAACAATAGTGCAGTAGTGTTTTGGTCCAATCAGATTAAGAAACCAGTTAAGCTGGTTTAAGCTTTTATTTTGGTACAATGCCATGAACCTTGCAGACATCCAGTGACTAGTTCTTCCCCAAAAGCACTAATTTTAATAGTCTAGTCACAAACTTATGTCCCAGTGGCACAATAGTGTAAGCCCCAGCCTAGATGTTTAGCCAGAATGCCATTGCACCAAAACGTTTCAATTTTTTTTAAAGGGGTCATATGATGTGATTTAAATTTTTCCTTTCTCTTTGTTGTTTCAGTATTCCTATTAACAATGCTTTTTACATTACCTTAATGATTAATAAGGGTCCTATCACGTTGGTGCTGAAGGTATGTTTCATGTCCTCAACACTGCTGGTCTGAATGGTGCCCTTTGCCACGATTCCAGCATTATTCACAAGCAGGTTCAAACCGCTGTTTCCCAGTAGAGATCCCACTTTCTTGGCAGACTCCTTGATACTGCATGGATCATCAGCATCTAACAGTAACAGAACAAATAGCAGTTCTACAGTTCAATAATAAATCTCATGTCTCAATAATACAATCTCAATAATAAATCAATTACATCTGCATCGTTTCGAATTAAAATTTTAAATGCACAAAGAAGGACACATGCACATTTACCAAGACGTATCATAGTGATCACACTTGGATGCTTTTTCACCAGTTCTCTCAATGCCTTAAGAAAGATAATATGCATTAAACAAGGTCAATTATAATTTCTCCTGTTGTTTCGATTTGTGTTAGTCATTTATAACTCACCTCAGACTTCGGTCCATCTGGATCACGGCAGGTAGCAAAAATGTGACGTTTTGGACAAGAATCCTCAGAGAGTTGCTTAACAGTTTCTAAGCCCAAGCCCCGGTTGGCTCCGGTGATCAAGATATTGCATGCTTTGACTGCTGCCATAATCTGCTTCTATCTGTCTGCCTTTGTTTTCTATGTGCAATGAAGTGAAAGATCGCTTCCCCATACTTTAGCGCCACGTCACTTTAATCGCCGCCCTTCACTATGGCTCCTTAAGGAGCTTTCGCACCAGAGGAACCTTTTCATAGTTCCTAGAATTAGTAGTGGAAGTTCCCACTTTTTGGCGTGTTCGCACTTCAGTAGTGAGACTCGTTCATTTTGGTGACCATACATGCGTAACATTATTCTTTCGTTCTTGAAGGAAATGAGTGGGAGGTGAAATTGACTGCATTATCATGATTTCCTAATTCGCAGTATCATCAACGTTTGCGTAAGGGAACTTGGGGGGAATTTATTGTAACATTCTGAACAGTCGCAGATACAGGAGGTAGCAAGGATCCCGGCTAACATAAGACCAACAGGCCAGAGGCGGACCACCGGTGGCAGCCGCTTTTTTCCGACAGTGCTCCGCTGACGAGCCGCTGGTTTATCATTAATGTTTGCTGGCGGCCCACAGTCGGTCCGTGGAAAAAGTCTGACATAAACAAAAAATTACATAAACTTTTTAATATTTTTAAACAGTATTTTTTTACATTAACATTTAGGCTATGCAGTTTAATTTCAGATGCAAGTCTTGAGGCTCTAAAATATCATTTGACTTGCATCTAAAATAAAATTTTAACCCTCTGGCCCTCATCGGTAAATTTTTGACTGAAACAATTTATATTTTGACATTTTAAAAATCTTAGCTTCATCGGAATGAGATGATACTTGGTGACTTTTGTCACATTAGCAATATGAACACACACAAAAATCATGGACATGATTCGGATATGTTAAAGGGTCAAAAAAAAAAAAGAGTCACATTTGACTTGACTTGACTTTGCAGTCAAAAATGACCGACAGGAAATGAATGGGAAATAGGAAAAAAAATGTTCATTTCTGTTCTGAAGTTTTATTAACATTTATTGAACTACATTGAATAAAATATCAATTAATTACAAAATGTTTGTATAAAGTGTTTTGAATTATCACTATCCATTCCTTATTTTGTTAGATTTTTTAATTATCAAATACTGAGTAACAAAAAATCTTTCTATGTGTTCCCTTTCTAACAAGATTTTAATGTTTGACCGTAATCATAATGTAAAACCTGATACTTATCTAACCAAAAATATCTAAACCTTGACAAAAAGTAGTCTTTTAGAATGTCTAGATATATATCTAAATGCAAAACCTAAAAAAAATGAAGAAATTGTCTAAAAAACAACGGGAATCCAAAAGCCTCTGTATATATCTATATAGGGTGCAATACAAGAGGTTACGCAACATTACACAAGTTTTGCTTTTTTAATGCCTCCAGATGGAACAATTCTCACTTCAAAAAACGGACTTTAAATACCTTCACTCTATTTTAATGTGAAATATTGCATTTATTAAAAAATAGTAAATAAAGAAATACAAAAATAAATATGAATTCTAATGGAGAAAATAGCTCATAAAAATTGTATAAATATTGCATAGTATCATAAAATTCCCTCAAAATCATAAATAATAATAAATAATATTAAAAAATTATTATTGAACAAAAATATATTACATTGATTTTCCTCAACAACAAAAAAAAAGTTACATTTCAAGGCGTGAAGGAGGCAAGTGTGACTCCTAAACGAAGAGGGATGACTGTAAATTTAAATGACTCTAAAATCCACAGATGTGAATCAGAAATATGCAACCAGCCTAGATAATGCTACCATGTTTTGTTCACCACAACCAACTACCACTAAACACTTAATAGTTTATTTGTGTAAAGGTAAAGTTTGGCAAACGAATTAGCTACTGCTTTTGCTGGTTCTGTTGGTATTTTCTCTGCATTACTGACGGTCATTTCAGAGAATAACGCAATGCAGAACATGTTGACTAAATGACTATGTGGTGGTTCATGTCTGGATGTGTCAAGAACAAACAAGTCTTAACTCGTGCACAGTCTGTGACAGTCAGGCCCACAGAAACCATGAGGAACAGCAGTATCATGTTACGTCCTAGATGTAGGGGTCTAGGGTAAGGGAGTAACAGAGAAAAGTAAACATAAAATTGGTTGGGGTGAGTGTGTGCCAGTCGCCTGCCCCACACGACAGACATGTTAAACTCCAAATTCAAATAATTTATTAACAAAAGAACAATTGACAAAACGATAGGAAGCAAAAATAGACTTCGGGAGGAGGAAAAGGCCAAAACAACAAACAAAAGGATCCTCTAACTAGTTAGGGAGTAAAACTGTCTAAACTGACAAAATCAAAGAAAATAAACAACAGAAATGTACACTAACTCCTTAGCTAAGCAAAAACAGGAGAAAAAAAGATTCACAGAAATAAAATGGCACCCAGCTCCCTACAACAACGCTAATGGCCTATTCAGAAGGCTACAATAAGCCGTAACTTGAATAAGTTAACAAAAAACCAATATATGTGATACAGCAACACAGGGCAGGCAAGAGGAACAACACTCTAGAACAGTGTTTCCCAACCTTTCTTTAGTCGCGGCACCCTTTGGAAATTTTAACAAACTTGTGGCACCCTACAAAATAAATTTTGTCACAATATTTGAATTTCTAACTTCGATATGATAATTTGAAAAGTATAGATATTCGGTACAACAGGGAAGAACTGCAGAATATAATGTCATACAGATATTTTTAATATTATAAAAAAAAAAATTGTCTATCAATGGTGGCAATCAGTAGGCTAATTTCTATTGAAGAGACCAATTTATATGACAGATTTTAATGTAGGATTTTATACATATGTAAACATTATTTAATTACCATTATAACTAGCTATCTCACAAATTTTTGCTCACTCAGTGTTTTTTTTATTTATTTTACAGTGGGGTAATTTTGGTGCAGTAGCACGAGATAGCTTGATTTAAAACTTTGAATTGAATAAAAAATGACAAGGAGGCTAAGCAGTTAATAATAAAATAAGAACAAATAAAGAAATTAATAATGATAGCACAAATAAAAAATAACGACAGGCCTTCGAATTAAATAAATTGCTTTTTAGTTTTTCAGGTAGGTGTAACAATAGGGTTAAGATATTTAACTTTTTTATTTTTATTTTTTTTATTTACCAATTATCCAGATAATGTTTAGTCCTAGAAAGCTATTATTATCAGAACAGGCAAGCATAACATAGCGGTTAGCAGATCAATGAATGAGAGGGCAGCGTTACCAGAGTTGCCCATATACCACACCATGTTACAACACAGTAGGGCTATTGCAGACAGAAACAATACTGTACTACATCGATGTTTCCTGTCGGCTCAATTTTTGAGTGGACTTTGCTGTTCCGATGAGCATGAACGGTATGAGTGGAGCGACTGAGCGGAGAGCACACGCATAGAGCGGTATAATACGCAGAGCGTCACACCACGTGAAAGTGAATCCTGAGCGGTGAACTCATTTTCGGCAGCCGAAATTTCGGTGCATCTATAATTATTGGCGACATCAGAAATGGATATTATATAATAGATGCTTTTTTGAAAATTTTAGCAATTTAAAAATATTAAAAAAAGATTTTTTACACGGCACCCCTGCTCTCGACAGACGGCACCCCGGTTGGGAAACACTGCTCTAGAAGACGAGCTTCAATATGGCAGGCATGTTGAACAACATTTGAGTTTGCAGCCTCTGCACAGTAACAAGCTGCAGGTGCGAGCAATCACCTCCCTCTCCTGGTTGAGCAGCAGGTAACACAAGTAACACACTGGACAACACAGAAAGAGAGAGAGAGAGAGAAAAACACCACACCACAGCACACAGAATCCAACAATATTATATAAATACCCATGGAACGTAACAATTAATACTTATTTCTATTCATATTTCCAAAACTTATAGACAAAAAAAAACATTTGGGGCAGATTAGGGATACTTGCAACACTTAATTAATGGTAACATCAGTAATAATTTAATGCACAATATACTCACAGTGGATGCTTTTTTACCAAAAAAGAGAGAGAGAGAGAAATCAGGCATCGTTTTATCATTTTATTTATTTATTTTTTCTTGTTACATTGTTGATAATTAATAGGTTAAGGAATACTAAAATGATAATGATGTCTAACTTTAAAAAATGAATGAGTGGGAGGGCGGTGAATAACTTGCATGCATTTAAGGGTTACAAGTAATGAGTTACTTTGTTCACACCGCACCTATTCTGTCCCCCCCCCCCCAAAAAACAAACAGCCATTTCCTGCCCGC
>NW_015662980.1:161388-165915 GCF_001515625.1 Sinocyclocheilus rhinocerous
AAAACAAACAGACATTTGCTGTCCGCCTGAACAAAATCTTCTTATGTACCTTACTGATGCTGTATGGGAAGAACAGGAACGGCCCTAGCAGTGTGGAACAATGCTCATAGATGCTGCATTCATGGAGATGTTGATCACTGCTGCTTTATCATATGACATCTCTGGTTTACCACTGGTTACCCTTACCAAAAAGAAGTATACTTCAAGTTTATTTTATTAAGTATAAATTGTTACAAACATTGTCATCTCAGTTAATTAAGTAATGTTACAGTTAATTGATTTAAATATACAACATATCACTGTTAGAGAACACATTCAGACAGCAGAGTAATGTTAAACGTTCGTGGTTTACAATTAAAGATGGCATTATTTTTTTTCAGATTTGTTTTAAAACAATACATGTATATATATATATATATAGTAAAATAAACAAAACCAAAAAACAGCAGTCTCTTTCACTTCATTTCTCATATGCACACTTACATGTAGCAAGTTAATTTTAAATGTATATTTTACATTGTTACAGTGCCTTAGTTGTTTTTGTTTGTTTTTTCATATCTACATTCATTCTTTGAATTTAGTTAGTCGTCTTTTGAAATTCTTTCTATACTTTTGTTTCATGTTTTTTGCTCTGTGTGGAAACAATGGTCTTATCTTTCTTGTCAAATCTGTAGTTACAGCTGTAAATGCCGTTCCAGTCACGCTGGCATTTGTTATACTGTCATGCAGGTTTTTAATTTGCTGGCTAATGTGCTGAGGAATGTTCTGCCATTTCTGCACAGTCTCCAGTATTTCATTTAACTTCTGCACTTCAGTTTTAGAGTGGTTTGCTGCAGTGTTCACATTTAACTGCATTGACATGTCTTCCTGCCACAAAGTAGGTACATCTCTTGTTAATATGACATCAAATAATTCACATGCCAGTAGAAGGCAAGCACATTTTTCATTGTAAGAGTATGTACAACAGGTACACTGAAATGTTGTTGCAGAAGTGTGGTAAATCCTCTCATTACATAAACTTTTTACAACTACCTCTTTTGTGTCAAAGCACAGAATGGAGTAAAGCTTCTTTTGCTTAATTACACTAGCATGTGTGTTTATTTGATAATTCAAAGCAGGAAACTTATGAGAATCATGTTCACTCAGCAAATCAGTAAGTACAAGGTGTTTACAGCGATGTCCTCTGATTCCTGTTGGGCAGCTACAAAAACTTTCAGATGGACAAACTTTGTAGGATAGACCAGGGGTTCGTTCTGATGGAACTTCATAAAGGTATGTGTCGTGGGATATAAGATTAATGCTATCTTGCCAACCTTTTTCCACCAATCTAGAGGCTGACTTAAGTATTTCTCCTGACTTCAAAGAGGCATTTTTCATTCTTCCAACTGCCTGCAAATCATGAATGACCTGGAAGTATCCATCTGTCTTCTTGATGAGAATGCTGATAAGATCATCCAGTCTACGGTTCCTAAGGTTCCTAATAAACTGATATTTTAGGCGATGGAAAAATCTAATTAGACAAGCAAAGAAAAACAATACATGCAATACATGTATTGTTTGATTTTTGATATAACTACATTCCAAATGCTTGTGATTCTATTACATTATTTGCAGTAACTCATAATGAAGTTGCATAAGTTTAATTTCAAATATTACCTTTCAACAAGATTGTTTGTATCGGAGTCGGCATGGTTGTAGCACCGTCCAAAGTCAGACCATGTGTGTCCTATTTCCAGCCAGTGATCCTAACAAGATTGGAGTCGGCATGGTTGTAGCACCGTCCAAAGTCAGACCATGTGTGTCCTATTTCCAGCCAGTCCAGCCAGTAGTATGAGCAAAGAGCTGGGAAATCTTCAAACCTCTTGAGGAATTGCGCAGCAGTTGACTTAAAATCTTGATGCTATAATGAAAAAAAGAGTAATAGATTTAATGTTAAATTTAACTAATTTAATATTTGCTTTAAAATAGTTACAATTAAGGAAGCAAAATTGAATTGTTCATTTTACGCACTGTTGCACAAAGCTTCATCTTTCTGATGAAGGAAATTATTTCTGTTCTAACATCAGTATTTGATGGTCCACTGATTCCAGAGTCTGTCTTTGAAAGCCAACGGACAATAGCCTGAAAACAGAGGGTGATTAAATGATTGATAGATAAATGATAGATTTTTCATTTTAGGGCGAGCTATCCCTTTAAGATATGAGTAAGTGTAATGTTGCAAAACCAGGACAAGATATGCTTTAACAAAAAGTTAAATACAATGTGGCTGTCATAGAGATACACATTTAATAAGGTTTTTTTCTCTTTCAGTTACTTAACAGAAATGTGGAAAAACACAAGAAAAACACCACGGATATTTTCTGCAGATTCTATGCCAGCCCTGAAATTGAGGGTACCTGAACAGCAAGGAAACACCTCTGAGTGCGGCATATTTGTATTACACTATGCAGAGAATTTTCTGAAGGTAAGTTCTGAAAGTAAAAAGTAAAATCATGGCACTGTGCATGTCACTAAAAGAAAACAAATAATTTATGTTTCAATTCCTTCCTCTAGGATCCTCCCAAAGAACTAATCAATGAGCTTGACTGTACGTCCTGGTTTACACTGGCCGATGCATTTTCAAGGCGTGCACAGATCAGGGACAAAATGCAAAGTAGTTTAGAAGGTGTATTTATTTTAATTTTTTTTATGAACATTACAGAATCCTTATGAAATTTATTCAGTTAAAATATCTAAAATCGTGTGCCACTATTTTCTTAAATTTTAGGAAGTTATTTTAAATACAGCATAGGGTGCACAAGCATAACTTTCTGATGTTTTGATATGGCAGATGATACGTATTTACCTTGTGCTACATTAATCTTGTAATACTGGTGATTGACTATGAGTTTTGATTATGCAGCACAGGGAAGTAAAGCAGAGGAAAACAAAGCAGAAGAAAGAGAAAGTGAAGAGCAAATGGTTGACGAGAGAGGGCAAGAGGAAAACATAGCCAAGAAAAGAAAAATAGAAGGTAGAGAGGAAGAAGACATACCTAAGGAAAGAGAAGAGGACAAAACAGCTCAGGGAAGAAACTATACAGTTCTGGGAAGGCTGTCAGTGCCAGGCACCAAAAGAAAGTACACAGTCACTCAAGATGAACTGAAGAGAAGAATCATGGCAGAAAACATGTCAAACAACATGTTAAGAAGCCTGATTCGGGTTTGTATATACTCTAAACCTTATAGCAATTTGCTATACTTTTACAGAACAAAACATTTATAAAACAGTAACATATTGGTTTACCCAAAGGTTCGTAAAGAGGATCTCCCTCAGGAGCTTAGAGAACAACGGCCGATAAAAGCCAAGACAAAAATAAGCATCTTCTCTGCTCTCAGTGAAGGGGAGGCCACAGATTTAGCCCAGGAGCTGGGAGCCATGCTAGGGAGACATGTAAACCTAGGCATGATTGCAAGTGTTCCCAGTGCTGAGGCAGACATTGCAAAGTAAGTTGCTTTCTGCATATGGATTTTTTAAAACTTGCTTCTTGCTTACAAATCTGTCCATTTATGTTTACAGGAATACACTCTGCACTCTCCAGTGCTTGCTGAGGGAAAAACTGGGAGAGGAATCACCTTTTAGTCTGCTGACCCATACATTTGGACCACAAGTTGTAGATGTTGTCATCTCATTTTTAATCAGTCAGTTTAAGTAGTGGTACACTGAGCCAGTGAACACAATAACAAATGAATGTTAAATTGTTACAAACATTGTCATCTCAGTTAATTAAGTAATGTTACAGTTAATTGATTTAAATATACAACATATCACTGTTAGAGAACACATTCAGACAGCAGAGTAATGTTAAACGTTCATGGTTTACAATTATTTTTAATTTTTTTATTTTTATAAAATTGTTCACATTTAACTGCATTGACATGTCTTCTTGCCACAACGTAGGTACATCTCTTGTTAATATGACATCAAATAATTCACATGCCAGTAGAAGGCAAGCACATTTTTCATTGTAAGAGTATGTACAACAGGTACACTGAAATGTTGTTGCAGAAGTGTGGTAAATCCTCTCATTACATAAACTTTTTACATCTACCTCTTTTGTGTCAAAGCACAGAATGGAGTAAAGCTTCTTTTGCTTAATTACACTAGCATGTGCGTTTATTTGATAATTCAAAGCAGGAAACTTATGAGAATCATGTTCACTCAGCAAATCAGTAAGTACAAGGTGTTTACAGCGATGTCCTCTGATTCCTGTTGGGCAGCTACAAAAACTTTCAGATGGACAAACTTTGTAGGATAGACCAGGGGTTCGTTCTGATGGAACTTCATAAAGGTATGTGTCGTGGGATATAAGATTAATGCTATCTTGCCAACCTTTTTCCACCAATCTAGAGGCTGACTTAAGTATTTCTCCTGACTTCAAAGAGGCATTTTTCATTCTTCCAACTGCCTGCAAATCATGAATGAACTGGAAGTATCCATCTGTCTTGATGAGAATGCTGATAAGATCATCCAGTCTACGGTTCCTAA
>NW_015662981.1:0-915 GCF_001515625.1 Sinocyclocheilus rhinocerous
TGCCAAATTTAATTATTGTTTCATTTTCAGAAACCATGAGATTAAGTATGATTATTTTATTGAGCCCTATTTTTTAAGAGTAAGAACAAACTAAATCTGTAGTTAATAGCTACTTTTGAAAAACCATGGGCTATTTTGTAATGGCTCTTCTGCAAATGCTGTGGTAAACCATTCATTTTGCAATTACTATGGTTTTACTACAAAAAGCCCTGGTTAATCTTTGTCAGGGATATGATAGCAGAAACATGCAGTCTACTCGTGCTGCCTCGCTGTCAATAACTCCCGCACTTGCTTCTGTCCCGCGCTGCCCGCTAAACCCCGCATTAAACTAATCTAGAGAGATTGTTTTCAGCACATCGAAGACATTTACATGAAATGGTTCTGTAACATCCCCTAAACTCCACAGCATCCCAGCATAAACACTCCCGATAAAATGTGTGTTATTTAGGCTAAGCATCAACATTCACAACCACTGCTATTTTAACAGAAAAGCAAGCATGGGCTGCTGCGTGCATGGTTTGGCAGAATACGAGCAGAGCTTCCTTTATTATCACTAAAAGCTGACATCTCAGTTCATCGCGATCTCATAAAGCTCTGCTATAACACAATGAACATATGCACAAAGAATCTTTCACAATGTTCGTGTGTTGAAATGAGATTCAGCTTTCGTGAGCACGCAGTTTCAGCACTGCTGTGAGTGGATTCTAGCTTCATCACCTCTGATTGGCCATTGCGTTCCAGAAATCAACAGCTCAGTCTGTGATTGGCTACATTGCAACCCTTTAAACACGTGTTATTAATAGAAACTCTGCCTAGCTTGCGCGTGTTAATCATTTTAATGATATTAGTTGTTCTTTTTGCTTTTGTGCAACAGATAAATAACAATTTATATGTTTTAGACATTCTATGTTTAGA
>NW_015662981.1:1727-3119 GCF_001515625.1 Sinocyclocheilus rhinocerous
GTAGGTGCATTTTAAAAATGTTTTCCCAATCAATCCTTGGACTGCTGCTCAAAATGATAAATTATTATAATGACAGCTAAAAAAACCCAAAACCAACAATAAGCCCGAGAAGCTGTTATCGTTCCATCCTGACGGATGACATGTGTGACAGCTCAGTGGAATCCCGGAAAATAAACCGTGAAACTTTGACCAATGAGAGAACAGTTTACACGCGCGTGACTTGTATTAACAAATTTGGCCCGTTTAGAAACTTTGCCATGTGAATGCCATGTTTGCCACCAAGAATAAAAAGCAACATTGTAATAATTTTAATCCCTGTTTCGGAACAAAGCAATCGATCTACAGGTGTGAAAGCACCCTAAAACTGTAAAGTGGCTTCGAACCGCTTCCTGAAGCAGTCAGGCCACGCGAGGCTGGGGCGTCACCAGTGACGTCACTGCCCTGCGGGACACAGGCTGCACGCGCCGGGAGTCCTCCACACACGCTCCGAGGCCTCGCGCAGAACACAGCAGCTCTACCAGTACGTGCTTCTCGTAACTTATGTGATGGTGTGTGTGTGTGTGTGTGTGTGTGTGTGGTATACTGAACTCGAAGTGTTTACTCGAGGAGTCAGGAACAATTTATGAATCGCGTTTATCATAAAATTTATTAATTGTTTATGTCATATATGTTTGTATTAAATGCATTTCTGCAAAACCGAATTAGAATGTATTACGAAATCGGAGTCAACTGTTATGTGACCTTCTGCACTACACTAGTAATGAGAGTAGATGAAGTTTCTGTTAGCAGACGGTTATTACTGATGTAATATTTGCGTAGGGCAATGAAGAATAGACAGTAAAGGAAGGTAGAGAGAGGATGAGGGACGGAATCGCCCACAGCTCAAACCAGGAGCACAGGGAGTCCCACAGGATCATTACAACAAGCTTCTGACAGTTGTATTACTTTTCTCAGGAACCATTGGGTTGTGTCATTTAACAAAAGAATGCACTGCTAATTACTTCTGCTCTTGTATTATTTTATGACTTGATGTACAGATATGAGCAGTGCAGGCATGTGACTTATCACACTTTCATATCAAAATAATTATATTTAAATATTTAATTTTAAATATTCTATTTAAATCCAAGTAATTTTATAAAGCCTGCCGGATCATTTCTAAAATAAAAAGGGGCATAAAAGCCTGATGTATTGTTTATTGTAAATGACAGAACATAAATCACTTATCAAAAACTTTTTTCTTTTATATTTTGTCTAAAGTTAAAAAAAGAAAAAAAACGGTTTCATTTTAAAAAAATGGATTCTTTGACTCCTATTTAATTATTTCAGGCTTTACAGTGTAAATAACAACTTAGTAGTTTTATAAAATAGCAAAAGTACTTTAAATATAAC
>NW_015662982.1:0-587 GCF_001515625.1 Sinocyclocheilus rhinocerous
TCCACACAACCACTGGTTTGCATGATAACTTCCTTTATTTAGCCTGTCATTTACAGCATTTATATAGTTTTTAATAGGCTATACATATTGCCTATATTTAAACTCGTTTAACAAACATTAGAAGAAGAAAAAAATCAACATTAAACAGAAGTAGTTCATGTGTAATCGACCAGTCTCTGTTATTCTGTTTCCACCGTAACGGCGCTGGTTCTCGTGCCCAAGCGGGGAACTGCTAATGGACCGTCGCCCTGCGTTTCACTCTAGCTGAAACATGCTGTGACTCCATAACCTGCCAATAAACAAACAATAAACAGCTCTGAGGACATGTTTTAACATCCATAGTATTATATATATTCTGTATATGAATAAAATGGTTTATTTTATGCAAAGCATCAGACATCACGCGAAAAGACCGCGACACTCGGTAAAAGCGACTGTATGTTGCTCTGCATAAAATTGAATGATATACATCAGAGTAACGATTTTATAGATAAAATATGTACGCAAACCTGTATTTTAGGGAAGAATGCATCAATTCGAGAGCTTAGAACTGCTCTCTCGTGAAGAGAAGACGCAAAATCCCTGCG
>NW_015662983.1:0-1578 GCF_001515625.1 Sinocyclocheilus rhinocerous
AGATTCAAACAAAAAGTAATCAATAAATAGAACAAAATAAATAAAATAAAAGACTGCAAGTGACGTTGCTAGTGGAAGCGCAAGTGTCTGAGAATGCAAGCCTGAGAATGCACGTCTGAGAGTGCAAGTGCAAAGCTGCAGCTAGACCAGGGGTGGCGAACTCCGGTCCTGGAGAGCCGCAGCCCTGCAGAGTACAGCTCCAACCCTAATTAAAACCTACCAGCCTGTAGCTTTCTAGTAACCCTTCAGACCTTGATTAGCTTGTTCAGGTGTGTTTGATTAGGGTTGAAGCAAAACTCTGCAGGGTTGCGGCTCTCCAGGACCGACGTTCGCCACCCCTGAGCTAGACCCTCTTGGTTCTAGTCCATGTTGCTTTAAATGCTAATGAGCTCTGCTGACCCCGCCCCTCTCTTCCGTGGGGTGATGAGCAGACTGTAAACTTCAGCAAACTTACAACTTCATTTGCAAAGATTCATAAAAAACCCTTCTCACTTCTTCTGTAGATGAAGCTGGATCACGAATGGTTTGCGCAAACATAGACGCATTTAGGCAGATCAGGGATCGGCGCATCCCCTTCAAAAACGAAAGTAACATTAATCCTCTGAGTCTTAAGCGGCTCAGATGTCGGGAGTAAATGACTGCTATATTCATTATTACATCCAACAAAACCCCTCAATCGCTTAATCTGAGACATTCTTGTCTTCCCCTGCACACTCAGGGCAGGTCTTAAGGTAAGATGGCCTTGTCAATCATCTATCGTGGGAAGGGCCTGTGCAGAACTAGGTCATTCTGACAGGAATCTCAGAACAGCCTGATTTGAGAAAGGGGATTTTAAAATAGGGATTTAAAAAAAAACACTGGGTGGATTTTTTATCATTATAGGGTGGATGTGTACACACACTTCCAACACACATTTATGTTCAAACAACAACAAAAGTGAATTTTGCATCCGATGACCCCTTTAATGATGGGTCATCCTCAATCACATCCTCATTTTCATCCGCATAAAATATGCCGTCTACCTTGACTAAGGTCTATAAACAGAAACAGATTTACTGTTCACAGGCACAAAAGGTTAAAGAAGTGAAACCCATCAGCTGAAGTTACTGACCTGTTGGGCCTTTAGTGGTGGATAAATCATTATGGTATTCAGGTGTGGCTCTTTCTGCAGATTTTGCTTTAATAAAAAATATTAAAATGAATGAATGAATGAATAAATTAATAAAAACCATATCTAAATTATGTGTTGAATGGTGTATATAATTTCTGCTAAGATAACTTGCTATGTGAATGTATTTGGAATGTTTTAAATTAATTATATATGCATTACACAACATACAGTACATAGGGTTTAGTAGCGGGTGACATTACTATATTGAAGTCCTCCAACCTGAAAGAAGCTCATCAGCATCTTCATACCCAGAATGCTGTTCTTCAGAAAGGACACTTCCTATTATGGAGTAGAACCATCAGACAGATGTTCACAATCACAAATCAGCCAAAAACCCCACTTCCTTTGGATCACTCAACACGAATACTATAATTTCAAATAACACTCAAGGTCCCACAAATAAATCA
>NW_015662984.1:0-452 GCF_001515625.1 Sinocyclocheilus rhinocerous
TTATAAGTAATTTTCTCATGGGGTTCAATAAAATGACCCATGCAAAGTCAAAATGTGCATGCTCCTCTCTTGGTCACTTGGCCACTGCAGTTTAGGATAAACAAGTACACCAACACAACATTCAATCGTCCGAATATTATTATTATCTTCTTTTAAATGAAAATATATGAATTAGGCGATCGCATATGATATAAAACAAAGCAAAACATTTACATTAGTTTTAGTCATCATTAAAAATATAAAAATGTCGTACATTTTACCAGGATCGGGAAAAATATATATTAGGCCAGGGCTATTGGGGGGCCCCGGTCATTCATGTTTATTCTTTACATAGACAATTCAATTCATGTTTATATTTGTATCACAGAAAATTAAAGTTTCTACATTATATTTACATTATACAGTAAATTACGTCACTTCCTGTTTGTTGCTGCCGTGTGTTTTGAGTTTGA
>NW_015662985.1:0-27932 GCF_001515625.1 Sinocyclocheilus rhinocerous
ACAATACCAGACCAGGAGGACTGTTTAGTGCTTAAAAAGTGAGAGGTGCTTCCAAGTAGAGTTTAAAAATGTCTCAGGAAAAGAAACGGTGGTGATAGAGAATTCATGTGGAACCAATATATATATTATTTTTTTCTGTTTGACAGTACGTGGATACAGAAATAAATGTTATTCTGTAATGCTGTCATATATTTATGAATATGTACAAAATGACCTTACTTTTAGAAAGTTGTGGACTTTTCAAATACATTTTTTATTGGTCAAAATGGAAAATGTGTGCAACAGAAATAATTTGCACGGCTTTGTTTTGTAAATCTTGTTTTTGCCAAAAAAAAAACAAAACATGTGAAATCAGTTTTGTTATTTTAATTTAAAAAAAAGTTCAATCACTTAACCATAAGCCAATTTTTCTATGGCCAGTTGTAGAACTGTTGTAGTTGCTGTGGTATAAATATTTAATTTCTACAGATAAATCAAATACATGGCTTTACTGGTATAGATCATAATACATCATTATCTTTATACTAGACACTTATTAATGTAGGCAGGGTAACTTCTTTAGAATGAGCTATTATTAACCTTCATCACAGACCAACTTATAGTGCACTCTGTTATTGCATTTGTGAGAGACAAAAGTTAGGCTGATGCTCCTCAAATGATGCAGGGAATGACAGGAAACACATTATTTTGATGATACACAGATACTATAATAAGCACAATAGTTTGCAGAGTCTGTTTAGATTATACTTACTTGGCTTTCAAGTCACAAAAGTGCTTTCACTAGCATGCATTAAAAATGCATGATAGATACTATTTCACGTAATAGAACTCTTATACAATAGTTTTGTTTTGTATAAATTACCAGACTAGCTAACATTGCAAGTCTTTTTTGGTCCGGTCATGAAAATAAATACCAAACTTCAAATATTAATTTTCGTCATTGATTTATGATTATTTATTTGAAATGTTTGCTTGTCGTGCGTCTGGGCATTAAGTGGAAAGGACATGTCAGGAATCAGGATATATCAGCACAAAAAAGAAAGCATATATTGTCTGAATAAATTAGTACATGTTGTTATATGTGTGTGTGTGTGTGTGTTTACCATATAATGTTTTATAGTGTAAAATAAAATGGTAAAATTGGTTGCCAAAACTTTACCGTAAAAAATATGGTAGCAACATTATAGGTTTAACAGACTTAACTTCAAATCACAGTAAAAAACTGTAATTCATTTATTGATATAATCTTAAAATACCAACATATTGAAGTACTAAAGTCTGTTTTGTACCATTGTAATACACTTGCAACCACCAAAAGCAGGTGGTGATGATAAGGTCATATGACGAATCACCTCGTTCATCACAAGCTAAGGATGGAAATACTAGCATATATAGAATGTGCACAGTGTCATTCACACAAGCACTAAACACCATCACGGTAACACACATGATACCGAAATAATGCAATAAACATTAATTTAACAACATTACATGTAAGATAAAACCCAAATGTACACAACTGAAAAGAAGAAAAAAATAAGAAGAAACAGTTATTTCAATGAAAAAACATCAAATATGAAGTGTCATGCAAGGAATTGTGGGAGTGTCAATTTATGTTTGATTGTTTTGTTTTTTACTGTAAATTATACAATGACTTGTTGTTTTTCACTTCCAGAAAACGTAATTTTAACAGTCTTATTGTGAAATTACATTAAATGTAATCACAATTTTTCACTGTGTATAGTACAGAAACTTACTGTTAACCAATTAACATTTAGTTTTACAGAATCTGAGTGCTAATGCAAAAAATAGACTAATTAAAATCAGATCTGATAAAACGAAGAAATAGCCATATGCAACTCCCGTATTATACAATCAGCTGTTAAATAAGAGTCAAAATATGGAAATGTATCTTCGATTATAACTGTGGAATAATAAAGTAGAACTGTATTGGCAAGGCACAGGATAGTTGATACACTTGCTGGTAAATGCCTGTACGTGACAATACCTATCATGTACCACTAGATGGCAACATTGAACTACCTATAAATGTACTCCACCAACATGATTTTGCCCTTGAAAATTATAGGATGATGTTTTTAGCATGCAACAAACATAATAAATGATAATCTGACAATGGATACTAATTCTGATACTAATCAGAAAATCTCTTTAAGTAATACCTTTTGAATGCTGGGGAAAACAGTTGATTGCTGGTCCTGGGTAAATGTTATTCATTATATTTCATAGAAATTCAAAGTGATGATGTTTCAAGAATTACATGGTGACGTGTTGGTGACTTGGTGATTTTAGTTCATAACTGTATATCATGAAATCATATAATATGTTAACCAACCAATCTTGTTACTGTACAGTAGGCAACAATCAAAATCCACAAAATTGACCTTTCCAGCCATTGTGATAAACCAATAATCACACTAGAGAGCACAATTAACCACACAAACAAAGCAAAAGATCATTAGGGTAACACACACAATTCTTAAACAAAGTAAAATTATAATGTCCATTGAAATATAATAGTTTACCATATATATGATTAGGTATCTTACAGTATACCAATTCACAGCATTTTCACATTGTTTTGCCTTTAAAATTAGGAATTTTACAGTGCATGCTGAGCTCAGGCTGGGAGCCCAGCTTCAACCAGTTAAAACTAGCAATTTTCAGCCCAACTTCAACCAGTTAAAACTAGCAATTTTCTATTTTAGCAGGAGGAAAAAAAAAAAAAAAAAAAAAAAAAAAAAAAAAAAAATATATATATATATATAGCCTACACTGATTTCTTTTCATGAAGCATTTTTATGTTCGGACTATACGCCTTTGCTTTACCTATACAGTGAGGAAGCCATTTCATGGCTGAAGTAAAAGCGGAACATGAATCAGCCCATCGTCTATGCATTACACGCGCAGGGGAGGGAAGACCCTCTCTGTCGGACGCCCTCGCAGAATGGTGAATCACACGCGCTGGATTCCGCCCCTCCCTCAAAATGATGTTACTACTACAAGAAAGACTCGTGATTCTCCGAGGCAAGCCCTCCCTCGGGCTGACGTCAGCCACTCGCATAAATAAGGGATCCGTCTCATCACCGATCATAAGCGAAACCCTCAGCGGAAGAATAACGGCGTTAAACGGAATAACTGGAATTTTGACATTAAACGGAAGACGTTGTAGACGCAATCACATGTAAGTATCATTTTGACATGTTTTAATATCTTACAACTCCTCTTGGTAACTTAGTAGTAATATTATTATAGGTGTAAGTTTGTATCAAACTGTCATTATAGTGTACAGTTGTTATAATATAATTTTACACAGACAGGTTTGGAGTCATGACCTTAAACAAAGGAGACAAGTTGAGGAACATGGACAAGAGGAGAGGTAGCATGCCGTTTCCCCTTCACCTGCAGAACTTGCACAGAAGGAGCATGCCGGTGGACGACCGAGAGCTGCGCTCGACGACCGAGGCTCAGCCAACCGAGCTGTCCAGCCTCATGCGCTTCAGTCCGGCAGAGGAGCACAGGAACAGCTGCATGTCCGACTCCTCCGACTCGGTCATCTCGTCCGGCAGCGACTCAGACGCCCAGGTCTACAAGGTGGTCCTCCTGGGCGAGCACGGCGTTGGGAAGTCGAGTTTGGCGAGAATATTTGGAGGAGTTGAAGACAGTAACGACTGCGAGGAAACAGGTAAATATAAAATGATGTTGTCCTTATGTGTTCAGAAGGGCTTGAATCAAGATTTCCCCTTCAGACTAATCATTTCTGGAAAGACTAAGTGATGTGGTGCTTTTTTGATTTAAAAGCTTGTGTAACATTACAGATGTGTAATTATGTATTGCTCCTTCATTTCAGGAAACACATATGACAGATCCCTCCTGGTCGATGATGAGGAGACGTCAATCCTTCTCTATGACATATGGGAGCAGGTAAGCAATGGGTATGAAGAGTTATTAAATTTAAATAAATAAAATATTATAATATATGTTTACCATAAAATATTTTAACTAAATTAAAATAAATAAAACATTAAAGTAATGAAAAAGATTCAAGTTAAATATGTTAACTAAATAAAAAAATGTAATGTCATTGTCATTAGCTATGGTCAGCAATAACTTTTTCATGCATAACCATCCAGTTTGTTCCTGCAGGACAACAGCCAGTGGCTGAAAGATCAGTGCATGCGTATGGGAGACGCCTATATCATCGTGTACTCTGTGACAGACAAGTCCAGCTTTGAGAAAGCTTCAGAGCTACGAATCCAGCTGCGCAGAGCTCGGCAGTCGGAAAACATCCCCATCATCCTGGTGGGAAACAAGAGTGACTTGGTGCGGTCCCGAGAAGTTTCTGTGGATGGTAAGATTTCAGCCACCTTCTTCTCCATTTTAAATATGGCAGGTAGAAACAGACCTTGCAGTCTCTGGTTGGAGTCAGGTTGTAGGTGTTTTGGATAAAGCACTTGCCTGTCTCCTGAGCTTTGAGGAACAGCCAGGAGGCATAGTAATGATGACACGTAGCCTCCATCGCTCTGGTAATGGAGTTTATGCTCACCTGCACGTGTGTCTCTTTTCCCCCGTCTCTCTAGAGGGCAGTGCCTGTGCCGTTGTGTTTGACTGCAAGTTCATTGAGACTTCAGCCTCGCTACATCACAATGTGCGCGACCTCTTCGAGGGCATCGTCCGGCAAATTCGCCTGCGCAAGGACAGCAAGGAAGAAAACGCCCGCCGGATGGCCAACTGCAAGCGCCGCGAGAGCATCAGCAAAAAGGCCAAACGTTTCCTGGGCCGTATGGTGGCCCGGAAGAACAAGAAGATGGCCTTCAGACAGAAGTCCAAATCCTGTCACGACCTGTCAGTGCTATGAAAAACTGGACTAATTTGCCCTCTGATACCCACGACCAGAAGCTGTGTGTTTTTCATGCTAATATGAGGACTGTCTAGCTGTACAGACAAAAATGAACTTGTTTTGTAAACTGAGAAGAGATTCTATTTGAAACAAAACTGACAAAATCATGTTGATTATGTTGACTGGCATGAGGCTTTTTATTGTTATGTTACATTATTCTGTGTTTTGCTGCCTTAATATGTAGAGTTGTCAAATTCTGCGCATGTAAATAGGAGGTAAATGCACAGATCACAATGTTCCCTTTGGAGAGCTATGGGGTGTGTTTGCACAAAGGCAAAAGAAATAGGTTATTTTCCTTATGTGGACTATAGCTGTATCAGACGTCTAAGGGATGAGCACAAGTCATTTTTTTGTTGCTATTACATATGGAATCAAATGTTAGTACTTGAAACTGAGTGCGCAGGTTCGTAACTCAGCCAAGACACTGAACTATAGGTTTGGGTTTTTGGGGGGGCCGGGTGGGGTAGGGCAAGAGGCAATATAAATAGGATGTTTCAGTATAAGAGGTCTGATATGGTTATTCTGACATCTATGCTCCATGTGTAAATGAACGACATAGAAGCAATAAATTATGTGTTGTGAGCTGTTTTTAAAAACATTTGATTTGCACTTAATGCCATGTAATATTATTGAGTTGTTAATTTTGTTACGTTTACAATTGGTTTTATAATAAAATATTTTTTAAAAATACAATTTTAATTTGCATTGTGCTCAATCTACTACCAACACAAAACACACATTCAGACTTGAAGCTATTATACCATGTAATTTATTCCCCCATACATATGCAAGCCAGGGACTTGCTAGTCAGTTGTGTAATTGGAGGAAACAATGTAGTTAAAGGTTTTCTCGGCCAAATTAAGAAAGCTAATCATTAATCAGGTACAAAAGAGAGGCAATGCTCTTAACACTTGAAGCCATTCTCAATTTCGCTCACGGGAAGTGTGGACTGAAGGTAAGAGCTGCTTTTATTAAACAGCTTATGTTCAGATAGACAAAGACGTGAGTAAGATTTTGTCACAGTCCACAGTGACGTCAATTTGCAGAGTTTTGTAATTTTTCTGCCTTGTTCAGCAACCGCATCACTGATTACAGTAAACTGAATTGAGTTTCTTAGAAAGTTCGACTAGAGATGCTATAGTTGTGTAAGGTGTAGCTTATTATTTTATTTTTCTTTCTTTACCCGACGTAATTGTAGAGTATACAGACTTTTGTTTGTTCGTTTGTTTGTTTACATTCATGTAGGCTAATCGCTGGGTACACGCACATAATTTACTGTCATGTTTTGTAAAGCGGATATTCTTGTTTTATGATCATGCTTTGTATAAAAAAAAAAACAACATTTAGCCGAAATTCTGTAGCTATCTCTGAAAAAGCGTAGGGTACAAAAGTAAGTCGACACCTGACGTGATGTTACATTAATGAGGTGTACTCGAGTTTAACATTAACTGGAGGGAAAGTTGTCTGATGGCACGCTTGATTCTTCGCTCAAACTATTAGGCTACTTTTTCTCTTAAAGGTGCACACAAAGGTTTCACACAAAGAAATGATCAGAATGTTTATGTAGTTAATTATGTAGACTACATTTACATTATATAGCGAAACTACAATATAGCAGCTGACGAACCACATATGAAGAAAAAAAAAACTTACGCAGTTGACCTTTAAAAGCAAATCCATTATTATCCATTAAAAACTACAAAAACTTAAAAAAAAAACTTTAAATTTTTTTTTTTTTACATAAACATTAACAAATCAATAGATAAAAAAGATTGAACTTAAATGCAAAGCCTGAATGCTAAAATGATGTTGTTGTTTTTTGTCTTAAGCGTGAAGGCCACTGTTGTCTGGATGGAATCTCTGATTGCTTGGTTTATTGCACTGAGTGTAAGTTCTTTTAGTTAGCCTTTTTGTCTGGACTATATACAGTGGATATAGAAAAGAATCACTGTCATTTAAAATAATAATTAAATTTTGTTTCTTTGCAGCCTGAAATGAAGACGGGAAACATTTTTTTTTATTTTTTTATCCAGCTGTATTTACTCAGTGCAACTTATAGCAAACATCCAAGTGAAAGATATAACACCAACATAAAAAAAAACTGAATCACTGAGTTGGAAAAAGAATGACATTTTGTTGAACCACCTTTTGCTTTAATTACAGCCTTTAGTCTGCTGGGATATTCCTCTACTAACTTTGTCTAATCTCGACTTTGCAATATTTGCCCACTCTTCTTTGCAGAATTGCTCAAGTTCAGTTCAATTTGATGGTGAGCGTTTGTGGACTGCAGTCTTCAAGTCATTCCACAGATTTTCAGTGGGGTTTAAGTCTGGGCTCTGAAGAAGATAAACCTTCTTCCCATTGACAACTTTCTGGCAGAGGGCAGCAGATTTTCCTCAAGAACTTGACGGTATTTTGCCCATCCTTTTGTCCTTCTTACAAGTGCTCCAGTCCCTGCTGCAGAGAAACACCCCATAGCATGACATTACCACCTCCATGCTTTACTGTAGGAATGCTGTTATTTGGATGGTGAGCTGTATTGGATTTCCGCCATACATATTGCGTGGTGTTGAAGCCAAATAATTCAATTTTAGTCTCATCTGCCTCAGAATCTTCAAGGTGTGTTTTGGCAAAGCTCAGTCGTGACTGCATGTGGCCTTTCTGGAGGAGTGGCTTTTTCTTGCAACGCTCCCATACAAGCCACATTTGTGGAGAATTTGTGATATTGTTGTCACATGCACACAATGAGCACTCTTTGTCATAAATTCCTGCAGCTGCTTCAGAGTTGCTGTAGGCTTGAGGAGTGGCTTTTTTCTTGCAATATTGTTGTCACATGCACACAATGACCACTCTTTGTCATAAATTCCTGCAACTGCTTCAGAGTTGCTGTATGTCTCTTGGTCTCATCTCCAGTTTCCTCCTAGCTTTCATCCAGTTTAGAGTGACGTCCTGATCCAGGGAGGGTTCATGTTCTAACAAATATATTCCACTTCTTAATAATAGACTTCACTGTGCTTCTAGACATTGATAAAGCCTTTGATTTTTTTTATCTATCTCCTGACTTGTGCCTGTCCACAACTTTATCCCGTAGATCTTTCGACAGTGTCTTGCCACCCATAGTTGATTGCTTGCTTCAGTTGCACTACCAAGGACTGAAATGCTCCAGGAAAGCTCTGTGGATAAAACACTTGGATACAGCTGGATAAAACAAAAACTGTGTCCATTTTTATTTCCGGCTGCAAAGCAACAAAATGTGATTATTTTAAAGGAGTATGGAGAATGATTCTTTTCTATACCCACTGTATATGTTTATCACTCAACATGATTTACTTCTGCAATTAATTGTTTTCTATTTTAGGTGCTGTCTCAGAACATTTTGCTTTCTGAGACTGCTCATCTTAAAATTGGTGTTCCAGAAAACTATGATGGTATTTTCCCATGGTACCTCACCAAGGTGAGTTCTTTCAGTAAGGAGGACAAAATGACTTTAGAAAGTTTACATATTAGTAAAAGCTGTCTAGACCGAAGAATTTATGTAATTTTCAAAAGTGAGCAGATGTGACACCAAGGTTCTGAACATTTCAGTAGGCTAATAATTTTAATCTCTGTAAGTTCTGACTAGGTGACATATTGTCTAAAGAGACTACAATGAAAGAAATTGTTGTGTATGTTATTTATAGACTGAATTTAGTTGGTTAAAATGGACAGTCCTTGTGCCGTGTTGCGAATGACTAAAGAGTTCTGAGAATGTATTAATGACTGCTTCTAAGAGCAACATCGAGAAAGGACTGAAAAAGCAGAGCATTGAACATGCCATTCAATAAACCCTACATCCCACTTCCCAGAGCACTCAGAACTCAAGGTGTAATTATGAGCAGGCATTCACGCATAAACCAGTCGTCATAAAACTAAATATGGAGCTCCTGTACAATGCCTTACTTCAAACCCTGTGTCAGACATCTTTACCAGATGTCGTTTAGTAATAGCCCGGTTGCTCTCCAAAGAGCTTTTCACTTTGACACTGTAATTGGCGGCATTTCTGAAGGACTGTTTGGGTCCTAGTGCTTCTCGCTTATCAATTTATGCATTTGACGGCATGCTATCAAAACAGTCTCTGTGCCATGTCCAAATCAAGTATAATGGCCTATATATGAGTGGGTGGATAATTACCCGCACCCTGTGTAATCACTGAAAGAACAGAATGATGGCTACATAATATTTGTTTAGGCTTACAAAAATAAGTGTCAAATGAGGTATGATGCAATTCATTTTTCCCCCCCTCTCAGTTGAGTGTTGTATTTTGGCTACAGGCAACACAGATAGACCTGATCATTTTTTTTCTTGCTTTTTTACCGCAGTCAATCAAAACAACCAAGCATGGGTTTAAAAGACTGGATATCCTGTGCAGATGTGTAGGCAGCATTTCAGATTGAACAAGGGGAAAGGCGAGCTACAAAGTGCCACGCGAGTCATGCTGTGTGTGCAATCAGCACTTCAATCAATCTTTACCTTTCCTAACAAACACTCACTGGCATGTTATTCTAAATATGCTAGGCAAGCATGGAAAAAAAAGATCTTCAGAATTACATTCCAGGAACCAAACAAAAGACTTCAAATTCACTGGCCAGGCAGATGGGAATTTTTGGCATGACACTGACTGTGCAGGTTCGTGTGCTATTTAAGATATGTGACCACATGCACACTGTACCCTGTATTGGATGTGCCAGTACTGAACAAAGAGCATTTGGAGCCTCATGCCCAGCTTAATTCAGAATCTCTATGTATTGGTGTCAACCACTGAGCCACATAACTGCTGTCAACAGTTGCAGCCATGTTTATTCACAGACATCTAGAGAACGGTCAGCCAAACATCATTACCGTCTCACTGACCGCTTCTACTACACAAACAGTGTTTACACTCACAGCCAATAATGTGCTCTTCAAGTGTAGTTGGGGATATCATAATTATGAGTTCTGAGCACACAAATGACCAAGCCAAGTCATAAGTGGGAATTTCTAGATGGTACACAAGGTGATGTTGGAAGGAACGTGTTGATTTGAAACTTGCCAGAAACACTGGTCTATAAAATAGATGATATATGTATAATCTATATAGAGATCAGTAAGTAAGTCTGTAGGGAATGGTGTTAATTATTCAACTTTCACGGTTTGCTTCACAGATAGGCCTAGTTGTGATAGCCTATATACAGTAAGTGACAAAAAATAATATTTCCATATATAATTTTGAATTCTGATGAGTTATGTGGGTTTATTGTTCACAATATAATTCATTTGTTTTGTTTAGGGTACTTCCATGTTATGGTATGTGTTACTTGTACTCATTAGGTCATTATAAATAATGCCTGACTCTGAGTTTTCCAGCACGTGCACTTGTAGGCAGCAAAATGTGTTCAGTGTGATCTAATCAAGCAGCACATATCATCAGCAATTAGAATGTAGCTTAATTTATCCACATACAGTAAAGTAGCTTCAGTATCCAGATAATTGATTAAAATTATGGCTGCATAATTCAATTAACAAAAAAAAGTGATTATGATCACAGCTCCCGCAATAACATAACTGTGAAAAGTGTCAGATACACCAGCATTCTGTTTAAGTACCACTGTGGCAAAGGTTCTTTTTGTTTACAATGTGCTATTTTGCATCCTGGAACATTATAACCAATCACAGAGCACATGAACACAATGGCCAATCGGATACACTTGAATGTCACCTGTTCAAAATGCCAAAGTACAGACACAATGTAAATAAGATAAACCTTGTGTAGTGCACACAGCTTGATTGACTGTTAATGGATTCACAGCTTCAGTGATTATAAGGGGAGTGTTTGTGTGTGGCTGTGTATAATCTATTCACTATTTGAAAATAAAGTTTTTGTTGCTGCTAAAAAGACCAATGGCTATCTACAAACTGCAAAAATTTTGGAAGTGACAACTGCAGAAATTACATCAATGCAAAGCTAGTGATTCTTTTAAAAAGAAATCAGGTGGCTGAGCATATCAGACCTGGTAAAGCCTTTGGTGGAGTGGGTGGGGTTTGTGTGATTTGAATGCAGATATGATGACTATAGTGTTAAAAAGAGTACACTGATTTCCAATCCCAAATTGCATTTCAAAATTTCTCGATATAACAAGCAGTTCAAAAAGGCTTTTACACTTGTCTTTTTAATGCATACATACGTTTACAACATACATTCCAGATACAGAGATCACATTAATGCCAAGTGTAAACTATACAGTACATAATGGTGTCTGTTAAAACAAATGAATAAAGCAAAAGATGTTCATTAGATGTTCATCAGAAGATCTTTTGACATCTACGCAGAGCATACAATTTCACACTATTGATATTTATAATATGTGTTTCATATATTAATCATATTTTGATTTTACAGTTGCCAGATCTCCCCCTGACCTATTCTGATCTGACTGTAAGTGGTGACGATGAAGGAATTTTTGGGGTGGAGTCAGGCTTCCTGTACGCCCTTAAACCTCTGGACAGAGAGAAGCAGCCATCTTACTCTTTGCAGGTGCAGAATCGTAAAGGAATTAGCTTTTTGTTAAAAATCATTCAATAAAGAAATGTTCCTTTGTCTTAGACCCATATTTAATGTAAGTTTTTAAAAGTACATCAAGAGACACTTTCATATGTATCAATTATATTTCAAGAAGACTTGTTTTTGTCATTCATTCTTTTAAAATTCATTTAAATTCAGCATTGACTGCTTCAGCGCATGGCTTCTTGAGTGTCTCCCTAATGTTCAAATGAAACCTATGCCACTCAGGTCATTTTTCAGCATGTAAAAAATCTGCATCCAATACATCCGGTGGCAGGCCAAAATAACAAATGCTGACTAAAATTGCCGACCAATGAAACGTGAAGCAAAAAGGTTTGAGCTCTAATAAGACATGCTGCTTGAGTGATTTGACCGTAGTCATTTTTTTCCCAGGTGTCCTTCACAAAGTCCATAAACACTCAGAGCTTTACTGTCGAGGTGTGTGTCATCGATAAGAACGACAACGTGCCAGTGTTCTTGGAAGAGAGCATGAGAGGCAGCGTGCAGCTGGGGCTTCTCAAAGGTGGGTGGGGAAGCGTTCAGCAGGCCTTTGCTTGATGCTTATCCTAATCGCCTTGACTTTTTCTACAGCCATGAGATGCTAAATGAGATATAGACTGAATGTCACATGTTTCTTACACACCATAAATTAGAGTAGCATAGTAGTGCAGTTAGAAATAGCTTAGTGTGGCGTAATTGAATGGCTGTTTTCCCCTCTTTTTCCTTTCCATAATGAGACACATGAAGAGCTTTTTATGTCTGTTAGATATGAGAACAAGCTGTTTTACCTGTACATCACTGTGATGACAGATGAAATGCCCTTGAAGCACTAACACTCATGTGTTCTTCAGGTTCTTGAATGTTTTCTCCGAAACGCTAACAGAGATTGGAGTGAATTACAAGACCAAAATGAAAAATGATTTTGCTCATTAATATTCAGAGATTACTCATCTCTTATTTTAGGAACATCACAATAAAGAGACCCGTGTACCCTGACCTCAGAGGCTTCATGCTGAGGAAGAAAGCGAACATACTTAAGAAACAAACAATGATAATGATTCAACATCTATTATCAGTGCAGTGAAGTCATCCGCTTATGTTGAATGTACATTGGCAATTATTTGAATATAGAAAATCAGTAATGACCTGTGTTGAATGTCAGGCTAGTTGTGAGATTGTAAGCCGTTTTGCAGTCACTTGATTACAATCAAACATTAAGAATGGGGCAATTAAAGGAATTTGAATGTATTCTGGTTTCAACAAAATTAAGCTCTGTCAACTCATGCCAATAATTACGGAATTATTTTCAGTGGTAATCGACAGCTTTGCTTTGATATGTTGCACAGCAGCCAGTCCCATTCGTCCCTCTTCTCGCTGTCATTTCCTGTCTCCTTTCACCCTGTATATATTATTAAAAATGATATAATTGTAAGAAAAAGCTATTTTTGAAATTCAGTTCTGTTAATATGCAAATAGCCACCATTTGCTTGTCAATCTAAATGTGTCAGTTCATGTAGATTGTGATAAATAATTCTGATATATGTGTGTGTCATTATCACAGGAATTCCGTTCATGCAGGTGGAAGCACTAGACCGAGATGACCGAAACACCGCCCACGCGGACCTGCGCTTCAGTCTTCTGGACCAGATACCACGCATCCCTGCCAGCCACATGTTCTCCATCAATTCCATCACTGGAGAAGTGTCCCTTACAGAGGATGGTAATAAACTACTCCTGCTTGTGCGTGACTAAGATTAGGATGAATTAAATTAATAGTCCAACTGATATATTTGGTCAAGAATAATTAATAATAAGTTTATTATTATGCATTATATATCTTGTGTTAAACACTCCTTAGAAATAAACTGGAACAGTTAGGTGATAAACAAAACTGCTGAATGTCAAAAAATAGCTTTTTTTCAGTTATACTACAAGAACTGAAACTGTGCAATTGAAAACAATTAAATTGTTTGTGGTGTAACCAAATGTAGTCAGTTTGATTCAAATAACAGAAATTTAATCTGACTTACGCTTCCATCATTAAGAAGTTTGGGGTCAGTATTTATTTATTTTTTAAATTTTTTAAAGAAATTAATACTTTTATATTCAACAAGTATGCATTAAATTGTTCAAAAGTGACAGTAAATAAATGTACATTGTTAAAAATATTTCTATTTCTGAATGATCATGTGACACTGAAGACTTGGCTGTTGAAAATTCAGCTTTGCCATCACAAGAATAAATTACATTTTAAAATATATTAGAAAATGCACATTTGAAATTGTAATAATACTTCACAATGTTAATATTAATAATAATATTGGAACGGTTGGGAAAATAAAACCAATGATATATTTTCCCTTTTTAGCTATTGTTGGTGTGTTGTTGATCTTTGGTATGTCAGACTTTTTTTTTTTTTTTTTATCTGTCCATCTGTCCAGGTGCCTCAACTCTAGATCCAGAGATGTGTGGCCGCTACAAGCTGTCTGTGATGGTGCAGGACATGGCCGGCAAGGCCAACGCTTTCTTCTCCACTGGAACTGTGTTAGTGGAGGTGACTGGGAACGCGTGGGCCTCACCTGACCCTGTGAGACTGCAGGAGAATCTGCCTGGACCATATCCAATCCCAATCTCACAGGTACGCTCTTAAAAATAACGGTGCTTCAAAAGGTTCTTCACAGCGATGCCATAGAAGAACCATTTTTGGTTCCACAAAGAACGATTCAGTAAAAGGTTCTTTAAAGAACCATCTCTTTCTTACCTTTTTATAATCTGAAGAACCTTCTTTTGCCACAAAGAACCTTTTGTGAAACAGAAAGGCTCTTCAGATGTTAATGGTTCTTTATGGAACCATTTAGACAAAAAGGTTCTTCTATGGCATCGTGAAGCACCTTTATTTTTAAGAGTGTATGACGAATGACTCTAGGTGTACTGAAGGCATGAGATAGATATTGTGTGTGTGTGTGTGTGTGTGTGTGTGTGTGTATATTAACATAGGTGAGTCTGTTTTATATTGCATTCATCCTCTTCAAAGGCAAGCTGTGGCAGCATCCCACAATTGCACATGGCTTTCATCATGACATGACCTTGTGCTTGATGTTCAGATTTTATATTAGTCACGACTCACTGCCATCTTAACACAAAGTCACTGTCTATGAAACACCTGATGTCATGATAGTGGATGTGGGGCATCTACTTTTGGCCTCTTAGCACTTATCTTTACTGCATCTATTTCCCCAGCAAAGGTGAAATCTTGCTTGAATACAGCCAGTGATATTAGAGTGAAATTGCGCAGTGTGCAGGGGAAAGTGCATATGATATGTGTTTGCAGAATAATCTTTTGCAGTCACAAGTTGTTTCGTGGGTTTGTGGCAAAAGATCGTCCTCTCTCTTCTTCCTGGGCGCCTCCTACACACACCAGCGTCCTTTCCACCCACTAAAATTCCTGGAAATGCTTTCCTTTCCCAACCAGGGCTATATGTACTCAAGCAGGGTGGAAGATTTCGATGTTGCTTTTTAAACCTAAAACATAAAATTCCAACTTTAAAATATTAGGGCTATCAGTAGATTACAAGAAATAATCATGATATCATAATTTTTCAGGCCTCTTTTAAGAAAAGAAAACAGAGTAATATGCTAAATGTGTGCAAGTTAATTCCTTTGAATGACATTTGTAAAAGAATATGTGCTTTTGTGAGTTTGGAGTTTATTTATTTATTTATTTACCCACATTGATACTTTTTAATAAGAAAAATATATCATTTTAGTGATGTGGATGAAGGGGTACTTGAGGCTTACTGGTGAGGATCTGGAAATACTGTTCTTTATTATAGTATTGGTTTTGATATGTGCAATTTTAACTGCATTTTAATATATAACTTAATCTTATAAAAAATAACTTAATCTTAATATAAAATATGAAGCAATATAATCTTAATACAAAAATATGCTGTAATGGAACATCGGATTGATATTGCATTGCATTATATTTAAATTAATTTCCGTCAAAGTACTATTGATGTAAGGGAGTCAGATAAGGAACAATCATACGTGTGCTATGTGTTTGCTGGGTTTGACTTGACTTTTTTTCTTCTTTTTTTTTAAATGGGAAGAGCCTTTTCCCACCCACTTGTGTGTGCTGTGATGTGCATGTGGGTGGCTGTAGTTACACTGGTTATGAAACAGATTAGTGGTCATGAAGGACTCAGAGTCTGCATGTCGTGCATTTCTCTCTGTCTCTCATAGCAACATTGCTGGACAGCATCGCCTGTGCTCTCCTCATTTCATCTTTTTCCATTTTTGAAATAAACATAAAAAAAGTGTATCTCAATCCTCTTAACTCCACGTGTTCCGACAAAACCCTTTTGGCATTTCAGATAAAGAGCTTTATTTGATCATAATGCTTAGTGGATGACTTCAGCTTGGGATGTCAGCTTTGTTTGTTTGCTCTCACTCAAATCCACCAAATACAGGGGTGACACAATTCAGGAGAGCAGTTAAACTGAGTATCTTGCCCAATCCCCATTTCATAGATATTGGCCTGGTTTCACAGACAGGGCTTAGACTAAGCCAGGATTAGGCCATAGTTCAATTAGGCCTTGTCTGTGAAACTGGGGGAATGTGTTGTGCTGATGCCACAATAGTGCAATCAAATTTTTCTCTCCAATTTATTTATTTATTTTTTGCTCAAATTTACCCTACATGGCAAATCACAGCTCAAGAGTCACAATTTGCTGTTTGTGACTGAGTGTGTATGAGAGACAGATAGGGTGACAGCAGAAGCATTTTAAATCAAGTCTGTGGAGGATGTCATGAAGCTCCAGGCTAAAAACAAATGGCATTGTTCCAGTAAATCTGTGATCTGTGATACTCTGTGGTTTATTTTGCAAGATGCTGGTAAAAAAAATGTCTTGCTTAAACAGGAAACACTCTTCAGGGTGCTTGGATTATACTGTGCTGCATTTTAATTAAGTTCTAAACATTAGTTTAGAAGAAGCCTGATTATTCTGTCCTTCACAGAAACATCTATAAGGAACTAATTGTCTCAAGGCATAACTTCCTGTCTACCAATTCAACACAACAAATGTTGCTTATCAGGATCTCGAAATAAAAGTTGTTTCCCCTCATTTTTTCCATTTATAACCCCAATATACCGGTATATGACTGCATCATGGATGAGCAATTTATTTGTATTTATTTATTTTTAAATTACTTTGATCAGAGATTCACTACTGTGACTCAGTGATGAAGCATTTCCAAATCAGTATCAGTAACACTTGAGGAGGAGGAGTAGGAGGATACAACTTCATCATCATAGACACAATAGTAACTGATTAATTTAGTTGTTAGCCAAATCAAGTGTCCAGGACTCCTGCATGATTATAGAATGATGTTTGTCAGATGCGATTAAATTATTTCCGACTGATCGGTGAAAGGGTGAGTATTTTTTTTATTTTCTTGTGATCGTAAGAAAACGCAACAGAACAAAAATAATAATGGTCTCCTAGGGCTTCCATATTAACCTGCATCTCCTCAATGTGCATGGATGAACTCCTTATCACAAGAATATATTTTCAACATCCAACTGTTAACACTCTCTCTTGTCAATCCACAGCACTAAACATCAAAGGCATGAACTGACTCGTCCTAAGAGGATTCTATCACTTCTATCAAAAACAGGCTTTGGAAACTAAATAGATGACATCACCTTAGTCGGTGCTCACCATTTTTAGAACAGCAGGACGACACACATTAATCTCTTCAAAGCCCTGCTCTTGACGGTTCATAACAGTGTGGGCAGGTCATCATTAGAGAGGCCCACTGATGTATACAAAGTGCTTGAGTTTGGAGAGCCATCTCCATAACAAACGGTTGGAGGGTGAGGTACTGAGGAGATACACATATCCCCCTCACTCTCCCCTCTACAGGGTCCTCTCCTTCTTCGGTGCGTTTCCACACCCTTTCCAGGACCGTTTGCATCATGTGTCGCAGTGCAGTGGAAAATCCCTCCATCGCGAGGGCAGCTGGTTTGTTTTGGCAGGTGCCGGCCTCACCGCACTTATCAGCTAACTCTCAGCAGTGCCTAAACAGGCAGGGTTTTCCTCAAACACTGTATCTCATCTTTGTTTAAATCTGATGTCCAAGCCATTTGGATGGTGCCCTCACAGGTGCCTTGTGTGAGCATTGTATAAAGAAAGCAATCTTGATTTTAAGATCGGCCTTTGGGTAAACATGTTCATTCAAGTTAACTACTGTTAATGTCTTCAGTAGTATTGATTGGTTATGTTGTGTATTTTGTGAGTGTGTGCGCACTGGTTTGGGTGGTTTATGAGGACACAAATTTGTATAATGACATGGGTATGACACAGGTATTACAAAATGAAGGTGGTTTATGAGGACACTACCTGTGTCCCCGGTATTCTAAAGGCTTTAAAAACATATTAAATGGTGTTTTTTTTTGAAAATCTAAAAATCCACAAAGTTTCCTGCGAGGGGTAGGGTTGTGTGTAGGGTTGGTGTAGGGCGATAGAAAATACAGTTTGTACAGTATAAAAACCATTATGCCTAGAGTCCCAATACCAACGTGTGTGTGGGTGTGTGTGTGTGTTTGCAGGTGAAGTGGAGTGGCAGTCCAGTTGAGTATAGTCTTGAGGGAGAGTTTCCAGAAATGCTTTTCACTATCAACAGGGAAGGAATCATTTACCTGAATGCTCCTCTGGACAGAGAAACACAGGACCAGGTGAAAGATAAAAAAAAAAACTTCTGTCATACTTGTATATGTTTACATCAGTACTATATGTGCTAAACCCTCTCTGAATGTTATAAAAACAGAATGACTACAGAAACTCTAATGTGCAATAGTTAATCTCGTATGTACTTTTGTTGTTTTGCTTTTGATATTTGAATGATAAGAGAACAAGAGTGAGAACTGTAAAACCTCAATCTGGTGTTGCTCCAGCTCCATTTATTTTCCACACTCCAATATCATTTATTGATGGTCATTTTTATCCATTTATATTTATTTATTAAATCAAGTAGTCCACCAGTAGTCCATGTTAAAGCTTGAGCCGAGTCCTGCACACGTTTTTGACAGCACACCAAATCCTATGTCATGCTTGAGGATTATATGAACTAGTAAATAAATACTGTTCCTAAATATACCATTCTAAATCCCAATTGTTTGTTACTGATCACACAGTGATGTTACATGACTTCACTCCTCCAGCCATGTAACTCCATTAGGCCACATTCACTCAGCAGCAAAATGCAGCTGCCAGTCCAGTATTTGAGTCATTAATATGGTTGCATTCAAACAAATTGTATTTATTTACGAGAGTGACAGTCGCGTTCTATAACTGAACTCACACCAGTAAATTTTCAGGACTCATAACTAGTCGTACGTCACATTATACAGTGTGAGAGAGCCCCTCTGTGACATGTTGTGGGCTTTCATGTATGGTTTCAGTAATATTCAGAGACGTGGATATGAGCTTTGTGTCATCTGAAGGTTTAGATCCAGTCACCGTCCTCCACAGTTTATTTGGTCTGCGAGTGACTCAAATCCTCTGCTTACTGAGGCATAAACCTTCTGTTGATTAATTAACATGGAACGCCTCAGTTGAACTCTTGCCGTGTCACGTGATAAGACTTTGCCATTTTGGATGTCACCATCTTTAAAATCGGCTTTAGTCACTGTCGCTATGGTTAAAGGTGATAGTCACAAATAGAATACGAGCTTGACTTCAGTTGCACATTCAGACTGCTGATTGAACCGAACATTTTAAGACTCACGCTAAAAGTAAATGCAGTTGTCAGTCCCAAACACTGACAGTGTGAACGTTGTCTAAATGTCTTAAGATGTTCCAATGTAAATATGTCTGCTTACTGGAGATTCCCCGCCTTCAGATAACTACACTCTTAAAAATAAAGGTGCTTCAAAAGGTTCTTCAAGCGATGCCATAGAAGAACCATTTTTGGTTCCGCAAAGAACCATTTAGTCAAAGGTTCTTTAAAGACCATCTCTTTCTTACCTTTTTATAATCTGAAGAACCTTCTTTCGACACAAAGAACCTTTTGTGAAACAGGAAGGTTCTTCAGATGTTAAAGGTTCTTTATGGAACCATTTAGACTAAAAGGTTCTTCTATGGCATCGTGAAGCACCTTTATTTTTAAGAGTGTAGCCACTTTTTAAGTGACAGAACATCTTCAAATTTATAAGCAAGCCTTTGAATTTTAGCCAACAGGTGTATTCGACACAGAGAAACAAAATTTCTATTTTGTTTTTTAATAATTTTTCTATTCAATATATAGTATATTTGGGATTTCAGTGAGCATGATTTCTCTTCATCATGCACTCTAGACCACAGATGACTATAATACATCGGCAGAAGACATACTGTTTTCTTTGCAAATGAAAATTCACAAGAATCCCTTTTCCCTTTTAGTTTCATATTAACATAGTGGTAGAGAGGCCAGATGGCAGAGAGATTGCTAAGCCTGTGGAGCTGCGAGTGATGGTGGGGGACGCCAATGACAATAGGCCCACGTTCCCACAGATGCAGTACCACACGGTGGTCAAGGAGCTTGCGACTAAAGGTTAACCACACTATATAAATGCTATTTAAATACTAAAACAAAGCACGTTAGCGAGTGGTATGATCTTCTGCTCGCAGGTACAGAGATTCTCACAGTCCAAGCAGCTGACAACGACGATCCGAAAACCGATAACGTGCGGATATTTTATCGGCTGGTGGGCCAGATGCCTGAGACTCCCCGGAATTTGTTCCGTGTGGACCGGGACTCGGGAGTGATCACAGTGCAGGCGGACAGCATGGAGGGCACCGCTCCACAGTACACACTCACCATCACGGCAGAGGACGCTAAAGGTCGACACATCACCAACACTGATCAATGCTAAATTAGTCTTGCAAAATGGCACCACTTAATATAACTGGTGTCCTTTTGTGCCATTTTCTCTGATTGGTTTGTGTGATTAGAGACACCTTTTTTCAGATTTCACATTGTGATGCTCAAACATAATTTCATGTAACACTTGAGGTAGTTACTGTAGTTATGCAGCATGATGGAGCTGCTATAATTGATCTCTGTAATTTTATGGACCCAAATAATGGCTCTCAAAATGTCACTTTTCTTTCCACACACACACACACACACAGTGTGACTAGTGTGTCAGCTGACATAAATAGTATGCCATGTAGAATCTGATGTACTGTCACACAGCAACGTGAGATCTTGCAAGACTTTTTATGTCGCCTGATATTAATTGATATTAACAGATAATCAATATGTTCTCTGACTTGTTTCTCAGGGTTGAACAGCTCCTGCACTGTCATAGTCAAAGTTCTGGATGAAAACAACAACCCACCAATCTTTTCCCATCATGAGGTATGGACTGTGCACTATGGGTACTGCTGTTTTTGTTATATATTATTTTCAGTTTTGTGAATGAGATCAGTTCCCTTTAGACACTTGATGTTTGTTTTTGTTTTTTTGTTTTTTGCTGTCATCTCAGCTGGCAGGTGGACTTATTTCTCCCTTTATTTCTCTTTATCTGTTAGTGTGTGTGTTTGTACAAGACCTGTGTTCTAGAAAATGTGATTTACAGAGATCACTGAGATAAAGAGCTTTCAGGGGGAATCCATGCTTTAATCTCAGGCTTATGGACATGTAATAATTTAGCTGGGAGTGTTTCTTTTTATAGGTTTGAGCACTACAAATGAACAGTGTTCATAGCTATAATTGGATGACACCAATTAAGTTTATTCAGATGAATTCTGCATTTCTCCAGTAATGATCTCATATCTTTGATTGCTTGCTTGCAAGCCATTTTGTCATTCAATTTTATTATATCGTTTCTAATTACTGAGTTATGGATTTATTTCGTTATATTCAAGATTGTTATATTCAAGGTACTATATCTCTACCTGAAAATATATTAGATTTAGGAATGAATGATGCATATCATATCAATTATCAGCCAACTCTATATTATATATTTTTAATTTATTGGTATCGCTTGATGTTGAATACAGGTGCATCTCGATAAATTAGAATGTCGTGGAAAAGTTCATTTATTTCAGTAATTCAACTCAAATTGTGAAACTCGTGTATTAAATAAATTCAATGCACACAGACTGAAGTAGTTTAAGTCTTTGGTTCTTTTAATTGTGATGATTTTGGCTCACATTTAACAAAAACCCACCATCATGACTTACTCTCATTTCAAACCTGTATGCATTTCTTTCTTCTGCGGAATGCAAAAGAAGATATTTTGAAGATCACTGGTAACAGTTTCGGTTCCAATGGACTTATATTGTATTTTTTACAGTTTGGTAACCAAATTCTTAAAAATAACTTGTTTTATGTTCCTCATTCCAAAAAAATTATTTGGAATGACACAAGGGTGAGTAAATTATGACAGAATTTTTGATTTTGGGTGAATGTGTGGTGGCAAAAGTAAAGTCGTTAAGTCTAAAAATGTATACATCTTTATTAATTTATTAATAAATAAAAATGTAATAATTAAATTAAATAATTAATTAATTCACTCATTCATTCATTCAATTTAATAGTTAATTGTTAAATGTAATTGTATCTAATCTCAAAATGAATATATATTTTTAATGCAGTTTTTTTTTTTTATGTTGCGAAACCTAAAATCATTTGTAGAATTTACTGTATAGGATTAATTGAAGTTTCTCTCTTATTTTAGAGAAAATAGTGTCAAATTTTAATATGAATTTTAATTAATAGGAAAATGATTATGAATTAAAAAACATTTGGTCATTGACCAGAGCAATTAAATAATTATCATCTTATCTGTATAAGCCAGAATGTTAATATCAGTACATAATTACATTGAGTAAACAAATGAAATATAATGTACTGTGCTGTGATGTTAATGTGGAGCTTAAGTTCAAATGTTTGCATAACATATCTGATTCTCCTATTTTTGGAAATATTTCTTATCCTGAGGTGATGTTCTAAATATGACCACTTACTAATTTGTAGCGTTATCTATTTATGCTACATGAGCGCATTCACTCATGCAGAACAGCCCTAAGCGCCTTTCTTATGTCATCATCTTTGTTCACTGATGCAGCCGAGTTGAATAATAAACAGTGAGATGATCACTGACTAAAATGATGGGAAGAGATGAGCAAAAGGAGAGATGAAGAGCAGATGCAGGATGTAGGCAGGCAGTGGTCCCTGATTTCTGGAAAATACCCTGCGTGTTTACGCCTACGTGTTGTGAATAATACAGGAGATGTACGCGTTGTGCAGACAGAGTGCTGGTGTGAAGATGGAGGGCAGCAGCAGTGGCGCTGGCTTGAATTCAGCAGGTATATTTAGATCCGCTTTGAAAGAAGAGCAAGACTTGCTCTGTTCTGCATTCTGGAAACATCCATAAAGCTCACCTCACTGGCTGTGTGCCTTTCATTTTCATTATGTATCCCCTAATTTAGTTGACAATGAATTTTAGGAACTGTGATGCAGCCAAAACTTCTTAGATGAATGATGTTTTGATGAATGGTGCTGTACTTACATTAATGAACAGCATTGTTTGCAGAAATATTCACAAACACATGTTCTACTCTCCTGCTAGACACTGTCATGCCACATTCAGCTAACAATTTGGTTCTTTGGTTTCCTTATTTTTATTTCACTCTCTTAAAGTAGAAACATTTTTTAGAAGGTCATGTCTGTATGTTAGGAGTTTAGTTGTACAAAATGCACAACATTTTGTATTGTTATCAGTGTTGAAAACAGTTGTGCTGCTTAAGAACAGAATGTATTTGAAATATATTTTTTTGTTACAATATAAATGTCTTTACTGTCACTTTTGATAATTTTAAAGGGATAGCTCACCCAAAAATGAAAATTCTGTCATCATTTTTTCGCACTCCACTTGTTCCAAACCTGTATGAGTTTCTTTCCTCTGCTGAACACAAAAGAAGATATTTTGAAAAATGTTGGTAACCAAACAGCCATTGACTTCCATAGTATTTTTTTTCCCATTCTGTGGAAGCCAATGGCTACTGTCAACTGGTTGGTTACCAACATTCTTCAAAATATCTTCTTTTGCCAAAAGGATGATGCACAAAGTATTAAAAGGGTTCCATTAATTGTGGCCAACGTGTATTAGAGAAAAGAAAATCATAATGAGATTTCCCCCCATTCTAAATTCTTATTCTTCAATGAAAGGTTAGATTTTTGTAAATTTTTAAAATAAAAGATCATTAGGATTAACAATGCAGATTTATTTTGACAGCCTTTTTTGATCACATTTACCAAGGGTACCAACAATTCTGACCACGACTGTATCATTTATTTAAAGGCTAACTTCATAAAGTTGTTACAAATATTGTGGTTTCTAATCACAGACCTATTAATGCTTTCTCTATTCTCCATTTTTATCATAATTGCATACAGTATCTTAGAAATCTTTAATTCATTTCTGTCTCTCTAGTATGGACCCTTCCACCTGGCTGAGGATTCCTCAGTGGGCACCACAGTCACTGTAGTGTCGGCATGGGATGCGGATGAGTGGGGTGGGGACAGCTGGCAGGTGGACTACAGACTTGAATCTGGGAATGAGGAGGAGGTCTTTACTCTAGTGACTGACAGACAGACCAATGAAGCTGCCCTCATCCTTGATAAGGTATCTTCTCTGCCTGAATACTACTGCTGGTCGTAGATGCATAGATGCACATCAAACCAAGTTGCACTTGTTTTAAAGAATGTGCTTTTAAAGCACAAACATTCTTTTTAATGAGGGCTTGGGAAAAGCTGAGGATTAAAAAAAAAAAAGAACTTTCAGTGGTCTGTTCTTTTTCACTGATTCAGGGAAAAAATCTTGAATCATCACCCTGACACAATGTGATTGTTCTTTGTTTATACAACTTTTAATCTGTGATCTGAAATTGATGTTGTGTCGGAAACTTCTAAACACATCCAAGTGAGCCACATGCAGTTTTATGAAGTGCTTACAGAATGGGACTGACACTGCAGATACTCATCGTCAAATCGTCAAAATGTATGATTGTTCATACTCTTGAGTTACTATAATTATCTCTGTGTTTACCTTCACTGAACAGTTTCATTTATACTAGCTGCTATTTTTATAGGTAACGGTAAGGACATGATGAGGTTTGAGTGTTAAGTTGTTCATCACCCAGCCCCTTAAACACTACTTTTCAAAATAGTTTATATACTGTTCAAGAATTGACACCGAAGTGAACTAAAAATGTCTTTGCCCAGTTGGTAAAAAAAAAAAAAATTATTATAAAGTAAATGAATAGAAAATGTCTAGTATCAAATGCTACTTAGTTTGATATAACACAATTAAATTTGTCCATATTAAGTGGGGCTTAGGTTTTTAAATACTTTTTGAGGTCATTGTTTGAAAACAAACAGTTAAGTCATTATTTAGCAGGCCATTCATCCAGGGCTCAGGGCCTGATCCTCACCATGACCCACATTCCCTTCAGGTGATGCAGTTGTTCCAGTGCAGGGTCACCACAAGTGTGTGATTAGTGTATCTGATTCCCTTGATCTTGATCTTGGTTTACCCCATATATGAAATGCAACCAGTTTGATCCATTTATGACATCTTTTATTCATGTTTTGCCAGATTGCAAGCTGGGAGTTTGACATTTCAACAGAGGGTTTCTGAATCCTGATATTTACTGATATGTCAAGGAACTGAGCCATTTGTTTATCTTGTGTTCATCTGTGTTCTCATTTGCTCTGCACAACTCTCTGTTGTTGTTCTGTGGCTCAGTAATTAAGTGGTTGTATTGTATTTTTAATGGGCAGGAGTTAATTACAGTATGTCATGTTTGCAGCATGGGCAATCAAACTGGAGACCAGTTCAGGAGATGAACTGTTTTTAGGTAAACAACAGTAATAAATTGAATTTACTGTTGCCATGAAGCATGTTAGATCAATGTTTTTACAGTTGTCAGGAGCTATGATCATTTGTTTGTGTGTGTTCAGTTTAATGCAGGGATTGGCTGAGGATTTGAGAACAGCTCATTTCTTGTCCATAGTGACAGATGTGCTGAACACACTCATGTGTTCTGAGTGAAGCAAAAAGATAGAGGAACTCACTATTCCATTTGAAGGGCACTAAGCTTTGTGTAACATTTTTAGATATTCATTGTTGTAAAAAAAAAGAGGTTTCTCAAACTGAATTAGAAAAGTAGAGGTCAAAGTAACATGACAAGAAGTGTCTGATTTTCCTGATGTCTTAAAGTTGAACCTCCAAGGTTGTCTGGTTGTGGTGAAGTGGCCAATTGGACACCACAACCAGGTTTCTGGCTGCTGATTTGTAGATCCTAGTTGTACAGTGCACTGTTGTTGTGGTTGATTGATGGGTTGACTGGGATGACAACTGGAATAAGGGCAAAGAATGGCAGAACATCAGGGTCTGGTCAGAATGCTGTCTGCTCTTTAAAATACAAGTGAATTAAGTGACTTAATAAATTAAATTAAGTGAAGTTTGGATGTAATATTACTAGCGGAAAAAACGGTAGTGCTGTTCACTTCCAATCAGTAGCATTAGTCTTTTTCACTCTGCCTCTGTTTTTCTCTTTTTTTTTTTCCTTTCTGGGAACATAAACACAGATTCAGCATTTGTATCATCACTGACATCTGTCACGGAGTCAACCAACAGAGCAGCGCCATACCTCTGCACTCCACCCGCTCATTCACTCTCCCCGGAATTCTAATCACTCACACCATTACCCACCATTCATAAGCACTCACTGCACCAGTCACCATTGTCTAGTCTCGTCTCTTCTCTACCTTTGATCATGCTCCTAGACTCATCTTGTGGTCCCTGATTCAAGTTTGGATTCATCGTCTTCTGCCTTCTCGTCCGACTGCCTGTACCTGCAAGTTAAAGACTGTTCATTCCTCCATTCTGCTGAATTACTATTTACGGTGTTGTGTGATACTTACCTTTGCTGTGCATCGCTTGCCTCCATTGCTTGCACTGCTAATTAAAGATCTGTGTTGAGCTTATCTGCCATCTATCCTCTTCTGTTGTGACAGAAGACTAGACCGACAACACATCTTGGACCCAAGCGATGTTCATCGCCCTGTATCAGACCCATTCGCTGAACTCATACAGGCTGTACGGCAATCTCTACCCCCACAGACCATTCCATCTTCTTTACCACCACACCACAGTCCCATGGCACGGCCAGCGCCCTACAGTGGTGAGGTGGAGGAATGCAACGGTTTTCTTCTCCAATGCTCCCTGTATTTTCAGCCTCACTTATTCTCTTCAGACCATGCCAAGATAGCATACATAATTTCACTTCTATCAGGAAGAGCTCTTTAATGGGCTAAAGTGATTTGGGATGACAATGGCCCAGCTAACAGCGCTCTGACGACCTTTACCACCCATTTTAAAGAAGTGTTTGGTCAAACTGCTAATACCCTCTTTGTTAACAATCAACGGCTCTGTCTACGGCAAGGGAAAAGTTTCGTACACTCACAGCAACGAGTGGTTGGAACGAGACAGCCCTCTTAACCGCTTATCGACACTGTCTGTACCTGCAGATCCGTCAACAAATGGCCATCTATGATGACATAATTGGACTAGAGGCCTTCATCCAACGCTCAATATGGATTTCTCAGAGGCTCGCTGACATTACCTCCAACATTCCCGCTGCAGCTCCTCTGCTCGCAACCCACTCTGCCAGCCCTCCAGCACCAGAGCCCATGCAAGTGGATTCCATCCATCTCTCATGTGCCAGACTGCTCAGTGCGACTCATGTCCCTTGTCCATCCCGGAACAAAAGTCTAGGGAGTAGTACATTGAAGAGGCTCTGAAACAGAAGTTCATTCGTCCGTCTACTTCCCCTGCCACATCAAGTTTCTTCTTCGTCAACAAGAAGGATGGGGGCTTGAGGCCTTGCATCTATTACCGGTCCCTCAATGCTCAGAGCATCAAATATCGTTATTGCAAGAGAGACAGTGGTGTGACAACTGCAAAAAAAGGGGCACAGAGATGTTTCAAACAGTATAATCACCACTGCTCTAAATGTACCGGCAGATGGAGGCGTAAAAATGAAGTGATGTGACAATGAAATCAAAAGTTCAGTGTTTATTCTCAGAAGTGCAAAAAAGTAAGTTTTCTCGCTTGTGTGCCAATATTTACATTTACATTTACATTTAGCAGATGCTTTTATCCAAAGCGACTTACAAATGAGGACAATGAAAGCAATCAAAATCAACAAAAGAGCAATGATATGCAAGTGCTATAACAAGTCTCAGTTAGCTTAATGCAGTACATGTAGCAAGTTTTTTTTTTTTAAATCATATAATAAATAAAAAGAAAACAGATAGAATAGAAAAAGAATAGAGAAGCAAGTGTTAGTTTTATTTTTTTTTTAAAGAAAA
>NW_015662985.1:28705-49301 GCF_001515625.1 Sinocyclocheilus rhinocerous
TATATATATATATATATATATATATACACACACACACACACACACAAAGAAAAACAAGTAGATAGAATAGAAAAAATAGAAAGGTAGTGTTATTTTTTTTTATAAAAAAAGATAAATAGATAAAGTAGAATTAAAATAGAATAGAAAGTGCTAGAGTTAGAGGGTCAAATAAAGGTGGAACAGGTGTGTTTTTAGCCGATTCTTGAAGATGGCTAAGGACTCAGCTGCTCGGATTGAGTTGGGCAGGTCATTCCACCAGGAGGGAACAGTGTAAATTGGAGTAGCCAGTGCAAATTGATGAACAGAGGTGTGACGTGCATTCTTTTTGGCTCATTAAAAATTTATCTTGCTGCTGCGTTCTGGATTAATTGTAAAAGTTTGATAAAACTGGCTGAAAGACCTGCCAGGAGAGCATTGCAATAGTCCAGCCTGGACAGAACACGAGCTTGAACAAGGAGTTGTGTTGCATGTTCTGAAAGAAAGGGCCTGATCTTCTTGATGTTAAATAAAGCAAATCTGCAGAAACGGGCAGTTTTAGCAATGTGGTCTGAGAAAGTTAGCTGATCATCAATCATAACTCCAAGGTTTCTGGCTGTTTTTGAAGGAGTTATGGTTGATGTGCCTAACTGAATGGTGAAATTGTGATGAAACGATGGGTTTGATGGAACCACAAGCAGTTCTGTCTTAACAAGGTTGAGTTGAAGGGGATGGTCCTTCATCCAGCAAGAAATGCCTGTTAGACAAGCCGAGATGCGAGCAGCTATCGTCGGATCATCAGGATGAAATGAGAGGTAGAGTTGAGTGTCATCAGCATAGCAGTGATATGAAAAGCCATGTTTCTGAATGACAGAACCTAGTGATGCCATGTAGACAGAGAAGAGAAGTGGTCCAAGAACTGAGCCCTGAGGCACCCCAGTAGTTAGATGTTGTGACTTGGACACCTCACCTCTCCAAGATATCTTGAAGGACCTGTCTGAGAGATAAGACTCAAACCACTGGAGTGTGGTTCCTGAGATGCCCTTTTGACAATAGGGTTGACAGGATGATATGGTGGTTAACCATGTCAAAAGCAGCGGACAGATCCAGCAAGATAAGTATTGAAGATTTGGAATCTGCTCTTGCCAGTCTTAGGGCTTCAACAACTGAGAGCAAGGCAGTCTTGGTTGAATGTCGACTTCGGAAACCAGACTGGTTGCTGTCGAGGAGGTTGTTCTGTGTGAGAAAGGCAGAGAAATATTTTTAAATAGTAAATAAATATTTACAGTGAAAGTCCAAAAATTCATACAAAGAAAAAAACCTGTTCATATTATCTACCAACAAACTTTTGGCTATGCCAATAAATTGACCCAAAAGGCAGCAATTCCATGTCACAGCTGTAATTCAGCTCACTCTAGGAGTCCCACAACAACTTCTTCTTCTTCTTCTTCTTCTTCTTTTAATTGTATTGGCGGTTGGCAAACCAACTTAAAGGTGCATTTACCGCCACCTACTGGACTGGAGTGTGGGCAGTAGCTTGATAGAAAGGAAGGAGACGAGAAAAAAAAGTCCCACAACAACTCTGAGAGGCCATCTTAAAAAAAGGTAAAGCCCCTCCTACTTGGACTAAACCATTTGGAAATTAAAGGTAATAAAGAAACTTACAAATAAATATGCTTTAACAGCAACAAAGAGGTAAACTGTTATAATATTACAAAATGCATAGAAATTTGGAACAAAACAAACTGAATTAATTATTAATACTTAACAATGCTCAACCAAGAATTCTACAGATCATCAACCTCCCCATCATACATGAGAACAATGAACTGTGCCATCTATTGGCGGGGATGCGATCTTCAAAATGGTGGCATTTACTCACCTCTCCAAGATATCTTGAAGGACCTATCTGAGAGATAAGACTCAAACCACTGGAGTGTGGTTCCTGAGATGCCCTTTTGACAATAGGGTTGACAGGATGATATGGTGGTTAACCATGTCAAAAGCAGCGGACAGATCCAGCAAGATAAGTATTGAAGATTTGGAATCTGCTCTTGCCAGTCTTAGGGCTTCAACAACTGAGAGCAAGGCAGTCTTGGTTGAATGTCGACTTCGGAAACCAGACTGGTTGCTGTCGAGGAGGTTGTTCTGTGTGAGAAAGGCAGAGAAATATTTTTAAATAGTAAATAAATATTTACAGTGAAAGTCCAAAAATTCATACAAAGAAAAAAACCTGTTCATATTATCTACCAACAAACTTTTGACTATGCCAATAAATTGACCCAAAAGGCAGCAATTCCATGTCACAGCTGTAATTCAGCTCACTCTAGGAGTCCCACAACAACTTCTTCTTCTTCTTCTTCTTCTTCTTTTAATTGTATTGGCGGTTGGCAAACCAACTTAAAGGTGCATTTACCGCCACCTACTGGACTGGAGTGTGGGCAGTAGCTTGATAGAAAGGAAGGAGACGAGAAAAAAAAGTCCCACAACAACTCTGAGAGGCCATCTTAAAAAAAGGTAAAGCCCCTCCTACTTGGACTAAACCATTTGGAAATTAAAGGTAATAAAGAAACTTACAAATAAATATGCTTTAACAGCAACAAAGAGGTAAACTGTTATAATATTACAAAATGCATAGAAATTTGGAACAAAACAAACTGAATTAATTATTAATACTTAACAATGCTCAACCAAGAAAGAATTCTATCATCAACCTCCCCATCATACATGAGAACAATGAACTGTGCCATCTATTGGCGGGAATGCGATCTTCAAAATGGTGGCATTTACTGTGACTGGGTTTTGTCTGTTTGGGGTGGGAAAATGTTCCAGTACGTAAGTATGACTGTTTACAATATGTAAGTTGTAATATGATTACCAGTCTTGCTTTACTTCTTAACACAACACAATACATAAATCAACATAGTGAAATTTAAGAATCATTAAATGTTAAACTGAGGAAGAAATTACATGAGGACAGGAACATTAATTAATATACATGATCAGTGACACAAACATATCTGTGTTAACTGGTGTTCAATTTGCGCAAAACAGATAGGGAAGTTTATGCATACATGTATGTTCACAGTCTCGTGTCAAATTAAGTGTCCTTCTCATAATAAGAGCCTCTAGTCACAGAGCCTCACTGTGACAGTTATCCTCTACCCTTAGTCCCTGCCACCCTGGAGCAACTGCGGGGAGCTCGCATCTTCACCAAGCTGGACCTGCTGAGCGCGTACAATCTCATCCAGATACGTGAGGGTGACGAGTGGAAGACCGCCTTTGTTACTCCATCTGGGCATTATGAATATCAAGTCATGCTGTATGGGCTTGCTAACTCACCCTCCGTATTCCAGGGTTTCATGAACGAGGTGTTCCGGGAGTTCCTCCACCAGTTCGTCATTGTCTACATCAATGATATCCTGATCTACTCCTGGAACCTGACCAAACATCGCCACCATGTGAAGCAGGTCCTGACCAAGCTGAGACCGCACCATCTTTACCTCAAGAAATGTGAAATGTGAGTTCCATCGTGACAAGCTTCACTTTCTGGGCTATATTATTCACCGCAACGGCATACAAATAGACCCGAAGAAGGTCCAGGCAGTAAGGTACTGGCCTACTCCAAGCACCATCAAGGATCTCCAATGCTTCCTGGGCTTTGCCAATTTATACCGCCGGTATATGGCTAATTTCAGTCAGCTCAGCTCACCTTTAACATCCCTGCTCCAACAAAGGCCCAAGTCCCTATCCTGGACATCCGCTGCACAAGAGGCTTTCCAACAACTGAAGGACGCCTTTACATCAGCTCCTGCCCTTGTGCTTCCTGATCACAAGCTTCCCTTCCTGGTCAAGGTAGACGCATCCATCACCGGGGTGGGAGACATCCTCTCTCAGTGGCAGGGTGAACCTCTGGTACTCCATCCATGTGCCTTCTACTCAAAAAAAGCTGTCCCATGGTATTGGTAACCGTGAGCTGCTTGGCATGAAATTGACCCTCAAGGAGTGGAGGCATTGACTCGAGGGCTCCCGTCACCCATTTACCATCATCACAGATCATAAAAATCTGGAGTATCTACAAGATGCCAAACTCATTCCGCTAAAGGGTCTACCCACTGTGATGGAAGCAGCTGACTACCCGAGGACATCATGTCAGACCGTGGTCCCCAATTCATTTCCTGGGTCTGGCGAGCATTCTTCAATCTGGATGATTTTTGTTGTTGTTGTTGATTTTTCAACAAACAAGCTTTAAAGGTGAAGCCTTGAGAATTAAGTTAAATGAGAAATGAAAATGAAAAGATGACAATTACAGGTATGGATAACCAAAAACTGTTTTGACATCGCCCGCTCTCAGATCGGCATTTATCTGCATTCTGTTACCAAGACAGCCCAGTGTATGACATATAGCCAGAGTGATGTCAGCAGGTTGTGAGCATCCAGAGAAATATCTGACCTTCAGTCTGAAGAATGACATCAGAGCATACAATGGGTCATTCAGAACCTGATTTGAACACATTTTACCTTCAGAAATGCAGTTTGACACATTGTGATGACCAGTGAGACACTCTCAGATTGTGTGATTTTTGTCCTGGTCTACAGTGTGCTGGTACAGATTATTAAAACAACTGCCTGTGAAAATCAGAACACTGCTTTTTGTTCTTTTTATATTATTATTTTCATAATTACAATGTGGCATTATTTTCTCTTGAAAAAAAATGTAATGTACTAACAGTGTGCTCATTGGCCAACTGTGTGCAGGTGCTGGACTTTGAGCGGGAGAATGAGTATATACTGGTACTGAGCGCTCAGAACCCAGTTGCTCTGGTCCGAGGAAGGTACGGACCAGCATCCACAGCAACTGTCACCATTTTTATCGATGACATCAATGAAGGCCCCGTTTTGTCTCAAAGCCATTATGAAGTCACTGTCAGAGAAGGGGAGGAGCCAGGACGTGTTATTGCCACAATCAGAGGTTATGAGTTTCTTTTGTAATATATTTGAAAATGTAATCTATTGCTGTGATGGTAAAGCTGAATTTTCAGCAGCCATTACTCCAGTCTTCAGTGTCACATGATACTTCAGAAATTATTCTAATATGCTGAAAACATATTATTATTTAAAATCTGAAAACAGTTGGGCAGCTTTATATTTTTGTGGAAAACGTGATACATTTATTTCAGGATTCTTTGATGAATAGAATGAACAGCATTTATTTGATATAAAAATCTTTTGTAACATTTCAAATGTCTTTAGTCTCACTTTTGATCAATTTAATGTAATTCTTTGTAGATTGTTTTACTAAAAGCCTTTTTTTTTGCATTATAATCCATAATGTTATAATTGCTTGATTATGAAAGAGAATATGTGATTCAAAAGCTGTTCTTTCTTCAGGTATTCACTGAGAGGAGACACTAAGAAATATTTCTCCATTGGGAAGTACTCCGGAGAGCTCAAGACGGTCCAAGCTTTGGACAGAGAGGAGAACAGCACCTACACCATGGAGGTGGTAGCTGAAGATGGGCGTAAGCGACATTTTACCCCCTCCTCATGCATGCATTCACTGTGGAGGGCTGTCAATTCATGTTGTTTGTTTGAATAAACATGTCCATCAAACTGAAGTTATTATACAGAGCAAGTACAAGAAGAAGATGCTATCAATGCGAGACATCTGGGTAAAATCAACATCCCTCGGCTTTCTTTTTTTCAGAATCATCAGTGCTGTCGAGACACTTGACATTTCGAAACGCTGTGACAGGCTCTATTCAGTATCAAATCTCACTAAAAAATTCTGGGCCACATACACACGCCATGAGAGAAATCTCAGACATTGTAACTAGCTGTGAATGAGTCACCAGCTGAGATGTTGCGGTGTGTGAACAATGTGTGTGTGCTATAGAATTCCACATCATTTCTCTGCACCTGAATGTAGGGCGCAGATCAAAGATTTGAGGTGTGAAGGTCACGGTTCACCCTCCAATTACCTTCTGCCCCCATCAGCGCTTTCAGATGAGAAATCAGTGCAGTCCAGAATGCTCAGTCACAAATGTGTACGGGGGAGAAAAAAGGAGAGAGATTAGATGAGAACAAGAGATATGACTCACAACTCCCTGTCTTCCGTGGTCTTGAGTGTTGAAGCAGGGTCGAAAATGAGAGGGAGTGTATAAGAGGAGGGAAAAATAAAGAAACTCTAGATGATAGATAAAAATAATACACATACCTCGGTATCTGAGAGCTTCTGACCTTCAAGGAATTGTACTTTACTCTGGGCTGCAGAAAGAGATGCATAAAAATAGACAGAAAGGGTTGCATATATATATATATATATAAAATTAAAATAAAGCATATTTTCAAACAACCTTATACCTCATCACTTCCTTACTATTATTCTTATCCCTACAATATCTTATTATTTAATTTGGGAATTGATAGTACACAGCTAACATGTGTGGCAGAAACTTGAGTTTAGCTTTAGAGTACCTGTTAAGAAGAAGCTCCACAAGTTCCGCATCTTGATTGAAACCCAAACATTCCATTTAATTTCTACATCTTTTAAAAGCACCGCCAAAGTTAACCCTTGTTTTACCCCATTGTCTATTTCTGCATATTTTGGCAAATCTTTGCATTTTGACTTGCACTTCTTTAACCAAATCTGAATTTCTTTTCCCATGTAACGCATCAGCCATGGTCCAACACCGGCTAAACACCCTCTGGCTCTGCCTGCAATAGTAGCTACCCCCCAGTCTCTCTCTTTAGTTAGGAATTGTACTTTACTCTGGGCTGCAGAAAGAGATGCATAAAAATAGACAGAAAGGGTTGCATATATATATATATATATATAAAATAAAGCATATTTTCAAACAACCTTATACCTCATCACTTCCTTACTATTATTATTATCCCTACAATATCTTATTATTTAATTTGGGAATTGATAGTACACAGCTAACATGTGTGGCAGAAACTTGAGTTTAGCTTTAGAGTACCTGTTAAGAAGAAGCTCCACAAGTTCCGCATCTTGATTGAAACCCAAACATTCCATTTAATTTCTACATCTTTTAAAAGCACCGCCAAAGTTAACCCTTGTTTTACCCCATTGTCTATTTCTGCATATTTTGGCAAATCTTTGCATTTTGACTTGCACTTCTTTAACCAAATCTGAATTTCTTTTCCCATGTAACGCATCAGCCATGGTCCAACACCGGCTAAACACCCTCTGGCTCTGCCTGCAATAGTAGCTACCCCCCAGTCTCTCTCTTTAGTTTAGGCTGGAAAAAGATTGACAAATCTGAGTGGGCCACCCTAAATCTTTTGATGGTGCCTGCCTGGGAAGTTCAGTGTTTACACTTTTGGGGGAGATAAACCCATTAATGACGTACTTATAGTAGTCGATGAGCAACAAACTGGATTAAGAGAATGTTTTTTGACATAAATCTTACAAACTTCTTGTTTAAGGTCTGGTCTTCAACTAGGGAGTCATTTATTAGTCATTCATTAGTGATGGGGTCTTCATCAGGGAGTCCATAAGGCCTAGGACGTCCATGGTGGTACCGCAGGTGGTCTGCCAATTATTGTTTAATTTCAAACTATTTTGTGTGAAATATTAGTCTGTTTACAAAAACAATTCTAAAGTTAAGAGGCTAAAATTCAGCTCAATATATTACTGTCTTTGCTATATAAGTGTCATAACAAAATATGTAAATACATAAAAGTGTAACTATATGAATGTTTTACAGGGCAGGCTTAAAATGCAAACACTCAATTAAGGTCTGTCTGAAATTAGTTGCAATTTTGTTATTCATTTTCTTGGGGCTTTCTAGTGAGTGTTGTGATTTTGTTTTGTTGTTTTTCAGCTCCTTCAGGAAAATTAGAATTTATCTTTGGTGTTTTTGTTATTTGTTTATTTTGGAGGCTTTTCTTCTCTTTTTTTCTTCTGTGTAAGGATCCACCCGCCAGCCCAAAACGCGGAATCCAGTGGCCTGGTTTAATGTTTAATGCATATTCTGTCTTTTACTTGCGCTTCTGAATTTATCAGGATTTAGTTAAAATTTTAGTCTAGCTCCGTGTTCAATCTGACTCCAATTTCACGTGATCAGTTTTTAATTAGAAATATTGCCTAAACTTAATGATCACAAATATTGATTGTATATTAATTTAGATATTTGATTCTTCTGGGAATCCCATACTTTCAATTATTCGTTCATCAGGGACCCAATGCCGCTCAGAGAAACGCGCCCCGGGGTTGCGGTAAATTCATGCACGCAAACTAGCCTTCAAGTGATCAGTTTTTAATTAGAAATATTGCCTAAACTTAATGATCACAAATATTGATTGTATATTAATTTAGATATTTGATTCTTCTGGGAATCCCATACTTTCAATTATTCGTTCATCAGGGACCCAATGCCGCTCAGAGAAACGCGCCCCGGGGTTGCGGTAAATTCATGCACGCAAACTAGCCAGTCTGATCTTAGTCAGAGGGTGTAATAAGTTAGCTAATACCTTTTAGTTGGTTGCCTACTGCTCACTCTTACAAAAAGTTTAATTTAGCCACTTCCATACATCTTGCTAAATCAGTGATAGACAGAAATCAAAAGGTCTTCAGATGAAGTGCCAACTGCTCCTTTCATTCACAAGCCTTCAGTTTGTCCTTTCCTGGACACAGATTTACGGTAGCATTAGCCTCCTATGATTTACTGGTCATAATGATTTTAGGAGAATCCAGAATAGATCAAATATAAAAAAAAATTATTAGTCAGGTAAAAGTGTATCATGCCAATTACATAATGAAACAATTAGAAGCCAATTTAGAAAGGATAATGCAATTGTGAAACATATTGTATCCGTGTGGCAACATGGTTTACTGTAGCTATATGGAAAATAGCCAAGTGTTCCATGCAGGAGTCAAACGAATTTTACATAGTCACACATGTAACAGTTATCCTAATTTAACACAAGACACACGGTCTAAAATGCATAGCATCAACAACCTTTTACCTTTCTTCTCCAGATAAGTTTTATTGTTTTATTGCATGGTGTCTGTTTTGTGTGAGTTCCTGAGTATTGGTTTCATGAAGAGTTAATTTCATAAGGAAATAAATTCACTCCTTTCATCTGTAATATGTAGTCTATGGACTTTTTCATCTAATGTGATTCTGGCAGCAAGAGCTGTTCTTTGCAAGATAAAATATAAGATTATGAAGTTTAATATTCCTTTTCAAATCAGACTTTATTGTTTTATAATAATAGCTCTCTCTTGGTTAAACAGAGACTGATGCCATTGAGCTTTGTAGCACTAATCTCAGTCTGCACAGCCTTTATTGCCAAGTGGTACTCACTGCAGAGTCAAATGACTTCCAGCTCCACCTCTCTGGACATCTAATGGGGTGGAGGGAGAGTTGTAGGTAAGGTTAGGGTGTGGTTGCATATTCTAGCTCCAATCATTAGGCAAAAATTACATTTGCTCCTCCTCGCTGGACGTCTAGCAGGGAGGAGCGAGACGTAAGCTCCACCCATTTATTCTGCAGTGAGTAGCTTCTCTTTAACGCAGCTCCTGACCAATATTTAGCATCATGTTAATGCCTGCGTTAAACCATCTCCTGCAGTGAAAAGAGCGAAGAAACAGTGCAAGCAGCTTATTTATACCAACCACAATCCACTGAACTATGGCTAGAGTTGCATCTCTGTTTATATACAGTCGTGTATAAACGTGTATTTCAATTGTTTTAGTTCAATGAAAGGTTAGATATTTGTGATTTTTTTTAAATAAAAGATCAAAATGATTAACAATGCAGATTTATTTTCACAGCCTTCTTTGATCATATTTACCAAGGGTGCCAATAATTCTGACCACGACTGTACATGATATTAATAATGCATGGCTTAATTCACTGTATAATAAAGCTTTTGTGGCATGGCACATAGTGTGGATTTTTAGTGTATTTGCTAACTTTCATTAAAGGATAGTTCACCAAAAAAATTGTCATCATTTACTCACCCTCATGTCATTCCAAACCTGTACAACTTTCTTTCTTTACTGGAACAGAAAATTTTGAAAAATGTCTCGGTCTTTTGTTGGCAATACAATGGAAGTCAATGGTCACCAAAACTGTTTGGTTACCAACATTCTTGAAAAAAAATCTTCATTTTTGAGTGAGCTATCCCTTTAAGAGATTCCACACACATACTAAAATACACAGACTAAATGCGCACTAAATACCTTTTAAGATAAAAATGTTTTCTGCCACCTCTTCTCTCCTTCAGGTAATTCCTCTTTGTCGGCCTCCACGCTGGTGACAGTGCACATTCTGGATGTAAATGACAACAGCCCTGTTCTGGTGGGCGATTACTCCTGGAAGTACCTGTGCACACCTCGCTGGGAGGATCAGGCTCTGGTTCTGGCCTCTCGGGACAGCGATGGGCCCCAGCATGGAGGAAGGCTCAACTTCTCCCTCCGCAGTGACGCCACTGTCCGCCGCAACTGGAAGCTCACTCCCATCAATGGTTTGTCTATTCCTTTACCCAATTCCAGCCCCTCTACGTACTGAATAATACTTGGGCTGAATGTGAAGTGACAAATCTTCCCCATCGCCCAAGAACTATGTGACCCGTCTTTAAAGATCTATTTGTCTGTCAGTCATTTAAAAAATACATGTCAGACGATCTTCACTCATTCCCTTAATGTGTCCAAACCTTCTATAATCACAATAGCGCTGACATGCCCGGTTACACTGACCTCCTCTAGCAATGACGTCAATGTCGATAAAATTAGAGATTTGAAAAGAAAAGAAAAAAAACTGCTGTGCTGTGACTGTAGCATCTATACAGTCAAATTAAGACGTCATCCGAACTGGGTGCCATGCTTTCCACTTGCTGAATCACACACAGTGCAGGTCTGGGGAAAAGAGCGTACTGACAAAGGAAATTGCCCTCCATGTTTAGTGTCTTCAGACAAATCTGTGTTGGGTGTAATAAGCTTAATGGCTCTCTTCCTGATAGCTTTAGGCATCGTTAATGTGCCAAGCTCATGCCGGTGAGCAGGTTGACTTAGTTGCAGCGTCTGAGTCACGGACCAGAATCAAATAGATTTTGATTCTGTTGTTCACTCCTTTTCTTTCACGCTCAATTTTTTCTTCTTGGTCTCTGTCTCAGTATTTCTAAGTTTATTTTTTCCTTCTTGTTAATGGATAAAAAGGCCTCCTCTAGTGACATGGGGTAATTATGCTGCCTTTAATTTATATGATCTCACAGCTGGGGCCGGTAGGTTGAGAGGCTAAAAGTGTACTTCCATTGACTTTTCATGTGATTGATCTTTAGACATCCAACAGTGAGTTTCTTTTTTTTTTTTCCACACTCACCTCTCTCTCTTCCTTTTTTACTTGTTCAGCTTTACATGCTCTATCATGAAAGCCTGTCGAGAATGATGGTGAGGGATGATGTAGTCTGGCGTCTGTAGGTCTCAATTTATATTTCACCCTGAACATGTGTCTTTTCTTCTGTGGTGTGTGTGTCCACTCATGACACAAGCACATCCACCTCTTTAATGTCTGATGGAGTTCAGTTCCTGAATTTGAACTGAATTTGAATGAAGGATAAAAAAAGATTAAAAATTACAAATAAGAAAGTCATCTGCTTGCCCGTATTTACTACGCATCATCAATCAGGTGTACACTGAATTTGATCTTTTAAAATCACAGTCTACATTAAGCCATGTTAAGCGTTTTTCACAATGTATATGTGCCCAAGTTTGATCACATATCTTTGTTTTTCTTCTTTTGAGAGGTGATCTAAATATTCATGGCATGAAAGAGATGGACATGCTTGTGCTGCAGTTTTCACGTGACTGAAAACTATGAATAGGCCCGATAGATAGTTGTATTGTACTGTCTATATTGTGTAGAATTAACTATACATTTCTTTAAGTGGTTCCACCAGAAAGCTTTTGATGTGGAGGCCATGGGCAACATAATGGTCACCTCTGACAAGAGAGATACCTGTGAGAGATAATCCTGTACTCGTTTAGTACTGGTGACCCCTTTAGTCCCCTGTTGACTAGCACATTAAAGGACTCTAGTGTCAAAGGACACTAGTGGGGCTTCTTGGACCATCGATAAGAGTGAGCAGAGACTGATAACAGCCTCTTGTTTACTGGACTCAGTTCTTGCTTCTGCGTCACATGGCCAAATCCTGACTGGGCCCAGTGAGGAGTTTTTCCATAAGATTTACTCAGCAACATTACACTCGACTGCTTGACTTAATGTTGTGTCACCTAATTATTATTATTTTTATTCCAAGGGTAAATATTATAATTCATATTAATAACTAGAGAAAATAAAGTTTGTAAGGACAAACTTTGACGCTGGCCTCATCTGAAAGTTTAAAATTAAGTTTGATGGTTGCTAAGCTGTTTTAACACAATGCTAGCATTTTAACATGTTGTAACATGTTGCTAACATGTTTTAGCATATTATTAGCATGTTTCTAGCATGTTATAGTAACTCCTTACTAACTTCCATGCTAGCATATTTTAGCGCATTGCTAATATTTATGTTGTCAAGCCAACATAATAACTGGTAAGAGCAACAACATTGTTCTTTATGATCTTTCATAGAAATGTAAGCTGGGATGTCATTTTTTTTCCACAGACACTCACACCAACCTGTCTTTGAATGTCCCATACCTGCCTCCAGAGGTTTACATTGTACCTTTTACCATCTCAGACAGCAGCTCTCCACCCAGAAGCACATTCATCAATCTGCCAGGTAACACACGGACTAACATAGAACTGAATGAATGAAAAGAGAGCATGTTTACGTAAAGAAGGAAACCATGTACATCATTTGATTATGTTCATACATTGCATTCATCAGCTGTCTGAACACAATGTTAAATTGGCTCAATGGAGACTGTAATGTTCATTGGAGGTCACAAATGACATTGTTTAAATTTGGATCGCTCACTATGTTCCCCCGTCACATAAAAATGCAATTAAGCCACATTTCCATGATAAAACAAGCATTAAAAATGTACAAATAAACTTAATGACTGTTCAGTCAGAGGATTTTTGTGAAACAATTTAGCTCTAATGTAGTCAGTATCTGTAATGATGGAGCCTTGTTTTCTCATAAAGCTCACTGATGTGAGGTTGTGATAATACGTGAGATTTTTCAAGTTAAATCAATGTTTATTTAGATTTTGCCTTCTTTTACATATTCCCTGGAAGGACCATTGTTAAAAATGGATGCATGCAGTTGAAGGTAGATTTAATTCATTTAAAAATAAATAAAACATGTATACAGGTTAATAAAAAAATAAAACCAGTTGATCTTATCACATTAAAAAAAAAAAAATTAAAATACCATTTTTGACTTGAATAAAAACTGATAATTTTTATGTTGAGCATACTGTATGTGCATATTTACCTGACAAGAAGAGGTTCTTAAAGGGGCCACAGGATGACTTAAAATAATTGATGTATTATTACTTAATAATTATGTAAAAAAATGTAAATTAATTAAAATGCTAAAACACAAAAAAACAAGATATAATCTAAAATCATATTTCTTTTCCCCCTCAATAACTTATTTGTATTTAAAAACATACAGGATCCTGAATCTTATCTAAAAATGAATCGTGTTTAATTTATATATCAACACTGCCAGTTTGTTAATTAAAAAAAAGTTTAAAAACAAGCAGTGTTGTTGTAATTACAGCAGAAATACCAGATGAATTATCTTAGCCAATATGGGGGCCAAAAAGGTTGAGAACCAATGCTGTATGTTTTGGTGTGTGATTGGGTCATGCATTCACATCCATTGGTTTAATAGATTCTCTCATGAAACATCCTGTTCACACAGTCTCCAGTGATGCATGGGCACAGGTGCATGGCTTCTCTCTCTCCCTCCCTGTCACAATCTAATCTTGTCTGACTCTCATGCTAGTTTCCCACGAGACCTCACCGATGCAATCACCCTCAGTAGTGCTCCATATGTCCTATTTTCCTGTGTGCAACCATTGCCCCTATAACCCACTTAAAAAGAGCTCAATGGTCAATGTTTCTCTCACAGTGACAGTTTGCCCATGCAATGTGAGGGGGAACTGTAGAACAGCACCAAAACAGCTTCAGGGCATGCCCACTATTCAGTCAACAGTGGGCATCCTGCTCGGAACTCTGGGAGTTATAGGTGAGACATGTACACTGCTCATTCAGAACATCCTGAAATGATTGGAAACAGAAGAGGATAACACAATTTGCAGTTCCTGCAATCACATTTTATGTTCTTGTTTACAGGCGTTATACTGATTGTTATTTTTGTGAGACTGTCCTACCAGAATTCAACACCACCAAACAAAGGCTGCCAGGAACGAGTGCCACTTAAAGTCTCTCTCTAACTTCTGAGCGTTCTAGACCATTCAGTCATTTGGTCACTACAGTTTTAAAAAGTGACATCAACTCATTGAAGGATTTCTCTGTTTAAAGTCAAGTTTGCTTACTTTTGATACAATACATTTTTGGTTTTAGTGAAAAGTAACTTATTAGACAATATATGTAGATTTGTACCACTGTGAAGAATTCAAAACTTCTCTCTACATGTGATATTTCTATGTTATTTATTTGTTTTTTTAGCTATGTAGTAATCTTTATTGCAATCAATAGTTTATAATAATTAGCGGTGATTAAAAATGTGGAATCGATAAATAAATCAGTTCATTCATTTTCTTTCCTCTCCGAGTTGTGTGATCGATGAACTGAAATAAAGACAATCAGAAAACAAGCTCAGTTTGATCACTCATATACATTAAGAAAAAAGATTAAAGTTAATGAACTTCATGAGACCTTCAGAAATAATTTTCTTTATGAGATATTAGTTTGAATGCAGTTTACTGTAATTAGAATGTCCTGTTTGCAATACAGTAGTGGTGATTAAAACATTTGGATATATATATATATATATATATACAGTGGGTACGGAAAGTATTCAGACCCCCTTAATTTTTCACTCTTTGTTATATTGCAGCCATTTGCTAAAATCATTTAAGTTAATTTTTTTTCCTCATTAATGTACACACAGCACCCCATATTGACAGAAAAAAAAAGAATTGTTGACATTTTTGCAGATTTATTAAAAAAGAAAAACTGAAATATCACATGGTCCAAAGTATTCAGACCCTTTGCTGTGACACTCAAATATTTAACTCAGGTGCTGTCCATTCAATAAATCCACCCTCCGGGGTATTGATTGAGATTTCCTGTTGTGTGATTCTTCACCCCGTTACAATATATATATAAAAAATTTTCTCCTGAAGTGTATGATTGATTTAGCTCAAATGTAATAAACAAGCTCTGTTTGGTCACTCATAAATAGAGTAGACTCACATTGAGAAAGCAAGAGAGAGCTTAACCACATTCATGTTTTTTTCAGGTCATCTTCAGACCAAGCTTGTTTTAGAGATGGAGAATAATAATCCCATCCCTCGGGATAATAACAAGGCTGAAACCCTTTCACATTTAGTGAGACAGGAAAGATTACCCACAATCCCTTTTAGCCAGCCATCTCCTGTTTATGGTGAGATGACACTGGCGAACGTGACCCAGATGACCTTACAAGTATGCTATATATAGATATTCAATGCGCTAAAAATATCACGCCGCTTAGTGACTCCAAACAGCAGCCTTCCCACTATGACTGTAAACGAAGCCTGTTTGGCATCGAATGTATAGCACGCACCAGCCTCAGGTGCTCTTTTAAAATATTGGTAAGCCTGTCACATTGCCTCATGCTCTTCCTGTCATGTTGCTAAATCTTGCCATGAGGAAATCATTCATAGTCAACAGATGAACATTGTAATCTCTCAGGACCTCTTTCATGAGTATTCTGCTATTAAAGCATAGGACCATAATATCACATCCTGGGTTATTCATTCTGCTGGGGCGTAAGGAAAGAATTGTAATGTCCAAAAACAACATGCTGATTATTTACCTTCAAGCAGAGTTCCTGGTACAGATGTTTTCAAGATGTTCCCTAATTTAATCTTAAAATACAACATGTACGCAAATATTACAAAATATGAATTGCTTTTGGAACTGTCAACACATTATTTTTGCTACAAACAACCCCATGAGGGAAATTAATGGCTATGTTTGCGTATTCTTGAAGGGCAACAGCCCAAAAGAATATTTACAAAAAGCCCTAGTCATTCGTAGGTCAAGCCTTGTAATACTGTGAAAAGCAGGGTCTATATTTAGATTCTCTGGCCTTGTTTTAGTTCTCTTAGGATCAGATCAGTACAGCTGGCTAACAGGCCAGATTAAACTATCAACCAGCTGTAACTGTAAGCTTTTGCTTTTAACCTCTGTCAAAGTTATGTACATTTTGTTATAAAGAGAGGAAATACAGGCTCACTGGAAAAAACATGCTTTTGCAAAAAAAAAAAAAAACGTACCTATACATATAATTCACAGCAGTTGCCAGCTGAAATGAATACTAGCGGCAGTAAAACACCAACTTTTTTTAACAAATTATGATTAATAAAGATTTATTTTCGTTCGGTTCCTATATAGAACGATACTTGAACAATATTGAACAATACTATGTTATGACCTGAAAACACTCCGGTTACCAACGTAATCTTGGTTCCCTTAGATATCGGGAACGAGCATTGCATAAAACGCTATGGGAGAAACTCCTGTTTATACTGAAGCCTGATTTGTTCACGTTCGTGTAGCTGCACGAACAAATGGCATTTCAGCCCGCCAAAATGAGTCAACTGGCTGTAACTCTGTGCTGAATGCCATTTTATCAGAATCTTTGGTAACTTTCTATGAAGCCCGTATTTATAATACATTATAAGGGTATTCTTAAGGCATTATAATGAATGCATAATGCATTATAAAAAAAAACGTATAATATGTTATATCAACTCATGAATAATCATAACAACAGCTTTCAACCGCTAGTAACAGTCATCGACAGCTGCATCGTGCATCATTCAGCTTTACCGAGGTTACGTTAGTAACCGGAGCATTCCCCCTTTTGAAGATGGTCTCTCATGTTGCGTAAAACGCAATGGGGAACGTATCCAATAGTGACGTGCTATAAATAAGTGCAGAACAAAGCCACTCTGCGAGCTCAGCCCCGGAGTGTCTGCAATGAGCAGTGTTGGGGAAAGTTACTTTTAAAAGTAATGCATTACAATATTGCGTTACTCCCTAAAAAAAGTAACTAGTTACGTTACTTAGTTACTTTTTATAGAACGTAATGCATTACGTTACTTTTGCGTTACTTTTTACATCTGGGCTGGGCTTGATTGTTTGTTTTTAATATAAAAAGTTCTATTTTTGGCAAATGTAAAAGCCCCTTAACACCAAAAGTGATATGAATGAGACTCAGGCTTAAGTAAAGAAAGCTCAACACTCTTCGATCAGCAATAAAAAAAACACACACAAATGTTATGTTTATCTAAACTCACTTTTGCTTATTTGTATGGTTGAATTGGATCACTGGATCAATTCGCTCAAGGTCAGTAGCAAAGACATTGGTTAATAAAATAGGATTAAATACATAAAGCATATTTATGCAGGTTTGTGTCATATTTTGAGTTTGCATTTTTACTGTTTTTACTCATTTTGAGGAATACTGAATCTGTTTTGTGCAGGTGAGATGAGTAAATACATGTTCATATTTAGTCTAGAACTACAGTAAGATCATGTTCACACGCAACGCTCTGCACTTATTCATGATTTCTCTCAACATGGCAACACAAGAGCTGTCAGTCAATACATGGGAAACAAAGTAACTGGAGTTACTTATTTGAAAAAGTAACTCTCTGTTATTTTCACACTTAATTATGCCCATTAAAATGTATTTTACAAGTTTTTGTTTCTTTCACTGTTCATTGTTTTGCTCTATGTACATCATCTTTAATTTAATAGCATTAGAGCTGTTCCATTGCAGCGGCTTAGTACTGTAATCACGCAATTTGCTGTAAAAATGCAGGGAACCACTCGTTATAAATCTCCTAACTGTGATATTTTCATAAATAGAAGTCGCGTTTTTTCATCTGAAACGTGCAGCGATTTATTTTCCAAAGCCACTCATATAATGCAGAAACACTCATGAAGCAAGCAAAAGGCGCACCGCGCACATGTATTTGTAGGCTACTGGTGCAGAATGAGAGGTACAAGTACAGTACAGCCTGCGCATTTCACACAGGCTGTTAGTTTCACTTTCGCCAGAAAGTCGTGTATGCTTAAGGGTGAAAATAAATGACGTTTATAGTGAATGCCCCTATGAATGGTTTTATTTTTACGATTTAGTTTTAATCCAAATGATGCGTGCTAAGTGAACATACATCAAGATCACACAACAGAAGTGCGCCAAACTTTCCAGTGATGTCTGTGAGAAAGGGATATTCACTCGACAAGCTCGCGCATCTGCGCCGCCGCGCGCTCAATCCACTCAGCGTGATTTGCTTACCAGCTGGCGCAAATCAGCTATACAGGCATTAATACTGAATGTTTTATATTCATTGCATACATATACTTCGTAGACATCTTTAATCTCTAATAACTCAATTCTGCTGTCTGTTGTCTGTGTTTCTTTGTCTGAATATGGCACTTGTCACATGCTGTGTGGTATCGGCGTTTGGTATCGGGGCATTTTAACGAGTATGAGTACGAGTACAGGAGCTCAGTATCGGTGCACCCCTACTTGTAATGCGTTATCCCCAACACTGACAATGAGGGCTTCTAAGAAGCATGAGGTAACAATGAGACCCAGGTCCTGAGGCTGGTGTCTACATAACTAAGACCTTTTCCACTCGTATAGGGGATCAGGGTGATTAGGCGGACAGGATCCATGCCTGAAGGGCAGGGGCGCCCAGGTTATAAAACCTAGTGAAGGTAGACGGCAAACTCAAGGCAGGAAGTGCTGACTGAGAGCTGTTACAGATCTCCCACTCGCTTGACCGAGGCTAAAGCCAAAAGGAGGGTGGTCTTAAGTGACAGAGGCCATAAGTCGGTCGAATGGAGTGGCTCAAAGAGGGTCCTCGAAGGGTCCTGAGGACCATGGATAAGTCCCAGGTCGGCATAGTATAAGGACAAGGTGAATTCAATCTCCGACCTCCCATCAGTAATTTAACATGGTCACTTTTGGCAACTGACTTGCCAGCCACAACAGCATGATTCGCCATGATGGCTGACACATATACTTTGAGCGTGGAAGGGGTGTGCCCCTTTATCCAGCAGCTCTTGCAGAAAGGTTAGAATGGATGACACGTCACACGAGAAATAAGTTGGGCAATGAGAGGTCCACCTCTGCCCTCTCAAAGACCAACCAAATCATCAGAACCACTTGGAGGTGTAGTCTGTATTCTCCTGGAGCTAGGAAATTTGCTCTAGGAAAAATTGTTTTTTTATGTTCGCCGGATGGCCGCTGAGGAGAAGTGCTGAATAGGAGCATCATTCCGCTGCCAGAGTCCAGCGAAGAGATGATCTTCACTCTGAAAGAGAAATTTCTGATGAAATGGCATTCGGCGCGACTTATATAGGCAGTCGGCTCTGCCATTTTGGCAGGTTGAAATGCCATTTGTCTGTGTAGTTTGTACACAAACGTGAACAAATCAGGCTTCAGAATTCAGAGTAAACAGGAGTTTCCCCCATAGCGTTTTGCGCAACGTGAGAGACCGTTTTCAAAAGGGAACACATTTATCATAGTGCATAATTTGTAAACTAATATATTTTGACACAGCTCCATATGTATGACTTTTCTGACAAACTTGGTCAGTAGCCTGGCACAGCATTGCACTTGTAATGTGTAACGTTTGGGTACGAGTCCCATAAAACATGGGTCATAAAAAATAAAAAAAGGTGCTTATAGACTTGTAGAAGCATGGATGTTTCAGCAAATGTGTATTGATCTCATGATTGCTTTTGTTAAGGTAGGGTTTTGTGTAGGTGATATAGTATTTTCGATCACAACAGAGCATTAACCATTTAGTGCCACACAATGGACATTTCATTTCCAAACTGCTTTTAGCTCAACTCACTGTGTCACGGGTGCACTGCTGAGCGGACTGAGGAGAAAGGAACGGAGAGAGACGAGGAGTACATTAATGATGGGATTTTAATAACTTCAAGGGAACCAGGAAAACACACGTAGTAACGGAGGTAGACTTCAGCAGACATTCACATTCATTAACATACAATACCGGACGCTGGAGCACACACAGGGAACACTATTTATACACACAGGAGGAGGGGATGACGAGACACACCTGGGAGCAATGAAACATCATGGGAAACACCTGGGACAAATTAAACATGGGAAAGGAATGCACATGAGGGGGAAAACAACCACAAAACACGGAACAGAGTCTGACAGAACGCCCCCCTCTGGAAGGCGTGTCCTCACGCCCCATAACATCCAAAGGGCAGGGGTGGGTGGGCACTCTGGAGGTCCCTCAAGACAGACATGGGACAGTGGGCCTCCAGAGCAGCACCCGTTCGGGGCGCCATGGCCATGGCGGAACAGGGGACTCGGGAGGCCATGGTGGAGCAGCCTCCGAGGCCGCGGCCCCAGCACCCGCCTCGGCCTCTACGGCTGGAGCCCTACTACCCAACACC
>NW_015662985.1:49692-50019 GCF_001515625.1 Sinocyclocheilus rhinocerous
CCTCCCTGGGCTGAACGGGGGATCAGGAGCCCTCCCTGGGCTGAACTGGGGGTCAGGAGCCCTCCCTGGGCTGAACTGGGGGTCAGGAGCCCTCCCTGGGCTATACTTGGGAACAGGAGCCCTTCCTGGGCTCAACGGGGAATCAGGAGCCCTCCGTGGGCTATACTCGGGAACAGGAGCCCTTCCTGGGCTGAACTCGGGAACAGGAGCCCTTCCTGGGCTGAACTCGGGAACAGGAGCCCTCCCTGGGCTTAACGGGGAGTCAGGAGCCCTCCATGGGCTATACTCGGGACCAGGAGCCCTTCCTGGGCTGAACTGGGGATCAGG
>NW_015662985.1:52269-53985 GCF_001515625.1 Sinocyclocheilus rhinocerous
ACTGGAGCGAGCTCTGGGGCTGGAGCCGACACTGGAGCGAGCTCTGGGGCTTCATGAATGCATGGCGGGCTTGCCATATTATCGCCCGGCGGGCTTGCTACATTACTGTTCTTTCGGCTTGCCACATTGACTGCCGGCTGACTTGGGGAAGCCGCGGACAGCAGCGGACTGGTTCTGGCAGACACCTTCCCTCCAAGTTAGTCCAGTGGTTAGTCCACGGAGCGATGGTAGTTGGCCCCGAGCCAGAACAGCTGATTGAGGACGGCGTCCTCTAACGCCGACACCGCCGCGAGCTTGCAGAACTCCCGGGCGTACTCGTAGAAGGGGAGATCGAGGCGAGCTAGGGCGGCGACACGAGCGGGAATTTCCATAGCTGCGGGGGGGGGGACCAGGAAACAAAAAACCAGGGAACCAGGAAACCTGTGTGTGTAATAAGCAAAGTGTATAGGCCTATAGGCGCATATTACTAACGTGCTCTTTAAATAACAAAAAAATAAATAAATACAAAAAATAAAAATATTGCGCCAGACTTTAGACCAGGTTTTTGTTGGTCAATGGAGCAGTCTATTTCAGTTGCCTCAAAATAGCAACGCGCCAGCAATGCGCCTGAACACACCTTGTTTTCAGACCAGCACGCTCATGGGCGCAAATGCATTTGCTATTTCAATAACGTGGCGCAGGACGTGAAAATGACAACTGCGTCGGGCTGAAACTAGCAAAAAACATTTGCGTCACACCGCATTGCGCCAGGTGTAATGATAGGGCCCTAAATGTGCAAGAAGCAGCATAATATCATTTTGTAGAAATGCCCACAGGCACGTTTTTCCAATGAGCCTAGGTTGAAAATATGTCTTTCTGCATGAGTCCTGTATAGTGATTTGCCAAATGTCTCAGTCAGCTGTAAGTCCTGCTTCTATTCTTGGCCACAAAGAGTGCAGCTGTGATGTCTACGTGAGACATATAAACACATTTCAGTGTGATGAAGTACCTATGATACTGTTGGTTTGCGGAAAAGTTCTTTGTATAAAATATTTGTCATTTCCAGAGCTGGACAGTGTCCCCTTTCCTTTAACTGTCCCTTCATTTCTCACCACAGAGAGCATAAAGGTTCACAGCACATCAGCAGTGCTTATCATTTGCTGTTTACACAATGTGGAGGCAGGGACTGGTGACCTGAAAGTGATGCCACAGCGAGCAGGCCAGCATGAAGATTGGCCATTCTTGCTCCTGCCAGTTTCAGTGACACCCTTCCACACAGGCCATGTGCTCACACTTGGGCAGGATTCAACATCAACAGCGCTCTGCATCTATCTAATTATAATCCTTTTTAATCTATACAAAATGAGCCAAGTGTTCACCTGCCTGATTAATTTAATAGGGCCTCGGCCACTTATGGCGCTTTTCCACTGCGTGGTACGACTCGGCTCGGTACGGCTCAGTACGGTACGGCACGGCACGGTTTGCGTTTCCACTGCAGTTCAGTACCGCTTTACAGTGGGCGGGATTATTCACATGTCGTTATAGTTGCGCCGCCTCTACTTCCGCGACTCCTAAAAAAACTTTTTCATTCCGCGTCGCCCCATCAAGCTCTCGCTGGATCCGCTCCTCTGCTATCAACGAGAGGAACGTCTGTTCTTCCGCAACAGACAACAAAACTTTTTGGTTGTTAAAAAAAAAGGTGCGCTCGTTCAAAACAGTTGCGTTCGATCCTTCACT
>NW_015662985.1:55608-84896 GCF_001515625.1 Sinocyclocheilus rhinocerous
CAGCGAGCAGGCCAGCATGAAGATTGGCCATTCTTGCCCCTGCCAGTTTCAGTGACACCCTTCCACACAGGCCATGTGCTCACACTTGGGCAGGATTCAACATCAACAGCGCTCTGCATCTATCTAATTATAATCCTTTTTAATCTATACAAAATGAGCCAAGTGTTCACCTGCCTGATTAATTTAATAGGGCCTCGGCCACTTATGGCGCTTTTCCACTGCGTGGTACGACTCGGCTCGGTACGGCTCAGTATGGTACGGCACGGCACGGTTTGCGTTTCCACTGCAGTTCAGTACCGCTTTACAGTGGGCGGGATTATTCACATGTCGTTATAGTTGCGCCGCCTCTACTTCCGCGACTCCTAAAAAAACTTTTTCATTCCGCGTCGCCCCATCAAGCTATCGCTGGATCCGCTCCTCTGCTATCAACGAGAGGAACGTCTGTTCTTCCGCAACAGACAACAAAACTTTTTGGTTGTTAAAAAAAGGTGCGCTTGTTCAAAACAGTTGCGTTCGGTCCTTCGCTGGCTGTGCTGATTTAAATCTAGCGGTTCTTTTGTGTTTGTGTCGCAAGTTCAGTGACGCAGGTAGTGACGATTCTCTCCGGCCAATCCGTGATCAGCAGAGTTTACACGTCACGTTTTGGTAACGGTACGGTTCGCTTGGAACCCCAACCGAAGTGGTACTAAAAAAAGTACCAGGTACCAGGTACTGTACCCAGTGGAAAACCCCCCAAAAGTGAACCGTACCGAGCCGTACCGTGCCGTACCATGCAGTGGAAAAGCGCCATTAGACTCTCTCCACTTCTCCCTGTCGACCCGTCTTGTTTACCACAGCTGAGATTGGAAAAGGCGAGTGAAGGTTAGCTGTCTAAATCGGAGAGGCCCCCTTCAACCAGAAAAACATGTAATTGTCTTGATCTGATGCATATTTAATCTCACCACATTGATCTCCAGTAGAGCTTTTTGAAGAGGGACAAGCATGCAATCCAATTTAGTCAGTGATTCAGATTTAGATCACCCTATTGCACTCGGCAGCACAACCTCATGTGGCATTCATCCAGTTGTCCTCTTCAGCATTTACATTTTTATTACAATAATAGTGTTATTTTTTTATTATTTTTTCACTTTGTGTGTTCACATATTTGAGACTTAATGTCACATTTAAATTTTTTTTTTGCATACCAGTAAGGTATGCATAGGTAACTATGTAACTGAGTTGTACACTAAGGTGCTCCAATTTCTGAAATTAAAACTTGGGGCATTTTTTATTTCATATAGCGTTTAAAAATTCAAAATATCGGATCGGCCTCCTTCAACAAACAAACTGCTGAAGTTTGATCAAAATCGAACAATGTTGATCCAAACAAACACTATAATCTCTGTTGTCAAACTCCTTTTTTTGACTCAGTAGGTACAGTATTTCACTTTTAACCCTTGCTGTGTTAAAAATCATTTTCCTAATTTGGTGTTCTAATTTGGTTTGGTGACTGGCCTTTTAAAATTGCATGTAAAGCAATTTTATGCTCATCTTGCTATATTATTAACAAATCTTGGATTCAATATTTTGTATCAAAATATTTGTATCAATATTTTGTAACAAATTATATTCGATATCAAACTTTTTTTTTTTTGGAACTGATTGGTCATAGGACTCATGCACCTCAGTTTTTGAGTAAACACTGCCAAAATTATTATTAGGGTTGTTATACCCTGTATGAGCAAAGACAGTTTTAGTCAAGTGAAAAAACATTAAGTAGCATTTTAATAGTAATAAAAATAAAATCCTAACAAAATGACTAGAACACAACATGTTAATTAGACATACATTCATTCCATTGTATATTTTCATATTTTTACTTTAAAAGTCTAATTAGAGCTAGTTTTCTTAGGGTCACTTCAGATTGAATTCCCGATTTCCTCATTTAAGTTTTTCTAATGGTAGCCTACTTTAACAGTCTGTGAACAGAATAACATACTCTACCCTGCAGAGTTAGTTCAGCATTAGTAAGGCACATGAGATATTTACCCTGCGACATGCTGTAAGGCATGTACTTTTGAGTTCTCGTACTGTTAGACTTTGCAACTAAATGGATGCCAGATCTAAATTTAACCACCTGGCCAGCACTGATAATACAACTAGTGCTTACTGGCACTGACACACTGGTATGGAATGCCAAACCTGACAAAATTAGAAATAAATAAATACATAAATAAATGTATAAATAAACATTCAAAGAAAAGTAAATAATAATAATAATAATAATTATTATTATTATTTATACTTTTATTTTCTTATTTATGCATATTTTTATTTTTTCCACATTTATTTATTTATTCTTTTCTTTTATTTATTTATACGTGTATTTATTTCCACATTTATGTATTTATTTCTATATTTATTTATTTCCACATTTATTTATTTCTACATTTCTTTGTCCGTAGGGTAATGAGGAGGGCGTGTTTCACCTCAGGAATAGCAATCGAGCCAGAGTAAGCGAGTTGTAAGCTTTGAGGCCACAGTGACACCCAAACGAAATAAAAGAAGTGTAGCCTACACATGACGTGCCTGTTATAGTGGGATGAATGACTTATGGGCGATATGACCAAAATCTTATATCACGGGATATGTCATTTATTATCACCCTAACTTTATGTATACTACGGATGTTGGTGGGGAAAAGACGGGGTGGGAGGAAAAAACATTTTTCAAATATTTTGCGTTCTCTCACAAAGCTTCCTCGCAAAACTTTTGCGTCCACTCGCAAAGATATTTGCATTCTCTCTTAAAACCAGTTGAGTTCGGACAAACACTTTTTACTTTACAGCTTGCAGTGGTTCATATAAAGCTCCGTACGTTTACAATGGAGCAGTTCATAGAGTTATTTGAACTTGGACTCAAGTAAAGAAATACATTACTGTAAGTGCTTGCTGCTGCTGTTATTTAAACACGACAACGCTTGAATGCTTCTTCTACTTATACTCTTCTCTCAAATAACCTGCACATACTTTTTTCAACTTGTAGTGTATATGTTTGCTAGTTTAGAAATTTAAAGCTGACAAACGCAATAATGCACTGAAATAAGAAGTAGTTCACTTATCTAGCTGTTGAGTTTCAGAGGAACTCTGAAAGTGTGCTGCACACTGCTCTAGTGAAGGTTAACCAGCCAAAGCAGCAAGCTCATTGGCTGCGTATGCAACATGAACCAATCAGCTTGTGACAAGTAGTTTAACACAGTGATATCATCAGTTTGCGCTAAGTACCCATCAGCCTGCGCCATCATAACAGAACTTGGCATATTTAAAGGGGCCATATGATGCGATTTCCAGTTTTCCTTTCTCTTTGGAGTGTTACAAGCTGTTCGTGAATAGATAAGATCCCTAAAGTTTCAAAGATTAAAGTCTCAAACCCAAAGAGATACTCTTTAAAAAAGTTCAGATTTGCATAACGCCGCCCAAATGTTCACGCAAAGAAAGAAAGCGTAACTTTATTGTTGCTGCCACCATGTTGTGAAAATGCTGTGTGTTTCGTTGCGAAAGCGAAAATACTTTGTTTGGTCTTAAAATAATGTTCTTTTTAGCAACATCATATGACCCTTTTAATGAACAGATCCGAGATACTTATACTGACACTCTTAATGTATTAACCTTGAGAACAATGCCTCAGGAACAAAACTAGTAACTTTCTTAATGAGCGAGTCACTGAATCATTCTCTTAAGCGATTCGCTCAAAATTATTTGTTCAGGAACAACACACCAGGGGCCTCATTTATAACCGTTGCCGCACAAAACCTGCCCTGAAAGAGGCATATGCCACTTCCTACGCAAAAGGTGGGATTTATAAAAACACACTCCACGGGAAAATTTGCGCACCTGCATGCAAACTCTGACACATGTGTACTGACTTTTTTTTCCTGGAGAGAGAAAAGTAATGAAGTAAACAACAATTTTAAACCGTTTTCATTTCATCATATACATTTACATTAAATATTCCACTCTCATTACTGGAGATAAGCACTGAAATTACATAAAGTCATTATGCAGAAGTTAAACCAAAATTATATGAATTTAGACATAATTGCCTATTTGTAGTGGATGCACTTGATTACTTTTCCTGTAGCATGCTATGTTTTAATGACAGCGAGGAGTGCTATAGGTGCACAATAATTTATCTTTAAACTAAACTGTACATCTCATGTTATGAGAAAATATTTTTAGCGAGAACAATGATCAATGATGCGCACTTACTTCGATATTGCAGCGGACTGCTGGATTCGGTGGCAGTATATTTTCCACTAAAAATAGCTAAAAATACCTTATCAGCAAAACTGCATTAATTTAATTTAATTTGATTTTTTTTTTTTTAAACAATTGAAATAGTATTTGGCCAGTGGAAATGAATGAGATCAACTTTATTCTAAATTATTTTTCTGAGAACTATTTTAAACAGTTTTTTAATGGATATTTTGATATATTTATTCTAAAACATAACAAGGATACTGTATGATTTTTAGCAATAAAAATAAATGTGTATGGCACAAATGGCATTTATAGTCTCATATTTCCTTTAAGGGGTCCTATTATGCTTTTTCACTTTTTTAATTTTAGTCAGTGTGTAGTGTGTATGTTTGGGCATTAAAAAGATCTAGAAAGTTACAAATCTCAAAGTCCACTCCAAAGGGAGATATTTCGTTTTTTAAAAATCCCTTTTCAAGAACTACAACGAACGGCTCGTTTGGACTACGCGTTTGATTTCCGGACTTTGTGATATCACAAAGCGGCTCATTAGAATTTCATTACAAAGATTTCCCGCCTACAGAAATTCGAATGGTTGGGGGTTGGGGGGGGCGAGGTTGTGGTTAGAACGCTTGGTTCAGTGAGCGTATCAGACGAGACGATGAAGAAGAAGAGCTGCTGCAGAGTTAGTGCATCAGAGAAAACCAAGAAGAAGAGCTGCTGTGAGGACTGGAATTGAGAACCGCTGGTCTAGAACAATTCTTACAAGTACAACACGACGTAGCTGGGCGCCGCGGACAGACGCAGAACGGCGCCGCCGGTGTGCCCACACTCATAGAAAATAATGTATTTTAATTTTAAAGACGTGGCGCCACGCTGCGCGACTGCCTGAAACGCTGTTTTTTTCACCTCTGTGCCCAAACGTCTTTGTGGTTGCAATTTACTTTTTAACTCTGTTCCTGAGCATTATAACCCCAATTTGCTATTGTGTGCTGCGCATTTTACTGAGGACAGCTTCCACAACATGAGTGAGTAGTGCCGGATTCGCCAAAAGCTTTGTGTTGAAAGACGGAGCAAGGGGCGTGGCAGTACTGAAACACCGTCGAAGCTGTTCACCAATCACAACGCACTGTGACAGCTAACCAATCACAACACATTTTGTTTTTCGGAAGGCGGACCTTCATCAAAGCCGGAACTAATCGAGCCGTTTGTGCCAGGATGGGGAGAAAGGTATTTTAATAATGTAAATTATGTGAAAAATAATGTGTTTTTCGAACCACCAAGCATGAGAGCATGTTCTAGTACACCCCCAAAACAAAATCAAGACTTTGTAAAAGAGCATAATAGGACCCCTTTAAAGTCTTGTACCTTTGACGCTGTTAAACATGGTGTCACGTGGATGGGAATATACATGGAAATGATATGCAGATGAGGTTATGCATAGTAAAACTAGGCGTTGTAAGCTCCATATATGGTGATTTCGGGGAGGAGTCGGGGTGGAGATGCACGTACACACAATCTTGCAATTTTTGCTGGAAGATTGGGTTGATTCTTTTGTGGATCTGCTTGGAACTATTTTCATCAATCGATATTAACAGCTTGTTTATTGAACTAATTGATGTATACAACAATCATGCTTTTGCCTAAATGTCAGGACAACGGCTGAGATTGCCTGTGTGATATTGCTTCAGTGCTGCTATTTGCCAAGGCTCATTCCCAAACTCAAAGTTGTTTAAACTTTAAAATGTTTTAAAAAGAGTGCGCAAATATTATATCATAGTAACACTTTCTGGATGAGACTCTATAAATAGAAAAATAGAAAATCCTATTTAAAATATATTAAATCCTGAGTATGTACACTGATAACGGGCTAAAGCACTCATTTTTCCAACAATATATTTTAGATATTTATGAATTATGGTACAAAAGCTGAACATTTTTGCATAAATGCATGTCAGGCAGATTAATATTACAGCTATGGGGTTGCTTGAATTGACAGAGGGTTGGAGTGACATTATTGGACAAGAGCCATGACTGCGAACCTCTGCATTGGTTTGTAATTTCCTTTATCCTATTTTTAAAATAAAATAAAATTTTCTTGTCCTGTTGGCCTGATATTCAGTATGTGCACCTTTATTATTATTTGTGTTATAAAGGCACTGCAGACTTTAAAATGATGAGATTGTAAATGGCATTTACTGTGATTTAGGTTGCCGTGTGATTTGCTATTTTTAGAAAGAGGTCCTGTTGCTTAAAATGCCTGCCAGCTAATGGCCCTAGTTATCTCTCAAAGAAAGCTACAGACTTGGGGCTAATAAAATAGACCTTTCTGTTATTGCATTACGATGTCGGCTAGTTGCTGCTTAGCGAAAATGGTGCCTGGCCATGCTAACTGCATTAAAGTGAGTTTACACTGTGGAGAATGCAACATGCTTTACATATCAGATGGTCTGTCTTTGTCAAGATCTCTAAATGCCAGAATGTTGAACAGAAGGGTTGACTGTACAACAGTACCGCCTATGCAGTAACAGTACTTATTTCATAATGTTCATGCAGTCTTTGATAGATGCTGTTTACATACAGATATTTCCTAATATTCACTGTTGTCCATGGCAATGCTATATATATATATATATATATATATATATATATATATATATATACAGTCAGAATTGTGGAAAAAAAAGTCTCAAACACCTTTGGGTCCTAATCATCAGTGTTGTTATTATTAGTTTTTTTATTCATTCAAATAAAGCTGAAATATAATAATACTAAAACAACACTGCTGATCAAAGTATGTCAGAATCATATTGAAAATCATTCAGCCAACAAAACTTCTTCATATTTGTTCTTCAGTCTAACTTGGTGACGTTCAGCTCTAGTTAAAAGCATACTGTTTATTCTCTTTCTATTGAGACTGATGACATAAGCGCCAACGCTGATCACATAAGCGCCAAACACAGTGTGGCTGTTGTGATTGGCTTGATTCTAACATAGAGGTGTGATCACACAGCTGGAGAAAATGTTTGGCGTGATTCATAGCCTGGCTGAAAGCAGTGAATCAAAGATATATGTGACAACCCTGCGCAAATATAATAGCCTCATTACATGTTGTATTGCACATTAGGAGGCCGACATTAGTTTTGTTTAAACCTTTTTATAGGCAGTGCTGCATAGTGAATACCTACCCATACTCAAAGGGTGATCTTAATGTTATAAAAAGCGAAATGATGCTATTCTTCTGTACCTTGAATAGGAAGTTTCCGTGGGCACATCCGCTGCATTGTCTCAGTTGTCATAGAAACAGCCCAACTCTGGGACTTTAATTCAGATTGATTTTTTCCCTCTTTTGAACGACACGCTATTTTGTATGTCATTCTCTTTTGTGTTGAAGATATCCTGCTGAGCAAAACTAGCACTTAAATAACTGCGTTTATCCACACCTTTGACAGTGCACTCAAAAAGTGTCCTTCTGCAAAATGAAAAGCTTCATTCCAGACTGTCTGCCAGACATGAAGAGCTATAGTTAAATTATTATGTGCACCATGTGACACAGAACAGGACTGAAGTGCTCAGGACAAATACAGCTCTGTCCTCAGATCAATATGTGTATTTTTTTTTACTTCATAGCTCTTTTTCATCACTCCTTCCTGAGTGAGCCAGATTGTAGAAAGCAACAGCATAGCCACCTACACACACTGGCCGCTCTGTCTTGTTGGTGGTAGTGAAGATCTCTGGGCTCAGTCTTTCTACAGTCATATGCCCAGTCGCCCACACGAGCCGCCCACTGTCTGAGTCTTTACTAGGTGGTGTGAACGCGGGCCATCACGAGCAGACATATAGCTGCTATGTGTGGGATTGCATCCACTACGCTGAACGCATGTGGGCCAACTGCATTATCATTGTGATATTTTCCACACTGGCTGTTACGTGCCAATAACGCACTGATTCATCCTTTATTATTCTGTGTGATTTGGCTTTCAAGATGATTCAAGATGGAGCAGTAGTATAAAGCTGCCCGTTTACAGTTAATTATGTCATACTGCATACATTTGAATATTTTATAGAAAGAATAATGGGATTGTTCACCACAACTGTATTATTCATTCACCCTCATGTCACCCCTATATGTGACCCTGGACCACAAAACCGGTCATAAGGGTAAATTTTTTTAAATTGAGATTTATACATCATCTAAAAGCTGAATAAATATGCTTTCCATTGATGTATGGTTTGTTAGGATAGGACAATATTTGGCCGAGATACAACTAAAATCTAGAATCTGAGGGTGCAAGTTTTGATATATTTACAGTAGGAAATTTACTAAATATCATCATGGAACATGATCTTTACTTAAAGGGGTCATATGATGCTGCTAAAAAGAACATTATTTTGTGTATTTGGTGTAATGAAATGTGTTTATGCGGTTTAAAGTTCAAAAAAAAAAAAAAGGAAAATTGATAATTTGGACCCATACAATGTTTTTTTGGCTATTGCTAAAAATATACCCAAGCGACTTAAGACTGGTTTTGTGGTCCAGGGTCACACATAATAAAAGTCAATGGGGTCCAAAACAACATTGGTCCCCATTGACTTTTTTAGGGGTGAAATGAGGGTGAATGAATGATACAGTTTCCATGTTTTATGGACAAAAACAGTTTAGAATATCTTCTTTTGTGTTCTGCAGAAGAAATAAAGTCATACATGTTTTAAAACAACATGGATGAATAAATAATGGTATAATTTTCAGTGTTGCGTGAACCGTTGCTTTAATTATATAACACAACATCTTGTTGCTGTTGTCCACAACAGTGTTGTTGTTGTTAAGTAAAACTGAAACTAAAACGATTAAAATAATTTTCATTAATTGAAATAAAGGTAAAACAAAATAAAAATATATAGATCTAAAACTTTTTAAAATGGTGCTTTGGCGACTAACAAAATAAGTTTAGTAAGATGAAGTATTAAAATTACTGTAAATAAGCTCAAAAGATAAATGTATATAAATAATTACAATTAATTACAATTATTTATATCAGCTGCCAGTAGTAACTGTAGCAGAATTAATATTATCATCAACTAATCTGATCGCCAGTGTAATTTCATATCAACTCTTAAGAAATTATATTTTCATGGCCATAGAAAATAACTTTCTTACACTTTCAGAAATAACTTTCTTACAGTACTGCATTAGAGCATGTAACAAGATCAGGAATTGGGACATTATCCAAAAGGAGTGACAGAATAAGAAACTTGTGTAATTTGTGCATAAAAGTTTTATTAACTAAACACTAACACATAACTAGTCTGAAAAAAACAAACATACAATCACACATACATGGGGGGAAAGGCAAATGTGACTGAATGAATGAAACCGGGAATGGAGCTATGAAAAGGAGTCAGTTAACCACCTGAGTGAAACCATCAGTGCAGTTTTTCAACGGGGTCTACAGCTTATACTAAACCTCTGTTTTATTTAGTTAAATGTACGATACTTGCATTGCCTTGGCCATTGAACGAGCATCCGGATGCAGTCTCAGATGAAAATGTTGATGGTTCGAAGTTTCGATGTTGTTCACATGAATTGCGATCACATTCTTCCGGGGTTTGAAGAGTGACGAACTCCAAAGATTCTGACTCCGTGGTAGTCGGCCTAGTTTTCTCCCAGGTTGAAAGTGAAGACATGACTGTAGTTGAGGCCTGCCAGACAAAGAGGCCTCAACTACATACCCCGGAAGAATTTAGTATAAGGGGACTTGGTGTCCCACACAAGCAGCAACCAGAAGACGAAGCAGAAGAGCAGCAGAAGATGATGAGAGAGGCAAGTCACTGATGTAGTGGCCTTTTAACTTCTATGGAGGTCACACCTCCAGGGGGTCAATAGGGCCTTTCGCACCGCTTTAGTTCCAGAACTAAATGTACAGTACTAAAGTACTGGGACGATTTTGCGCGAACTATTTCCCAGTACTATTTAAAGGGTTCCATTCGCACCGAGAGTGTGTACAGCGACGTCATTTGTGCGCGGCGTTCAACAACAGAAACAAAGAACAACAGCATTAACAACAGGAGGATGGAGGACGCAGTGATCGGAACTGTGTTTTTGTTGTTTCTCACGGGTTTCACAATAATGGACATGGAAAGTCGACGTATACGTAAAGCGATTGAAAGAACGGAAAGGAGGACTAAGAATCTCCAACGACAACTGACATCTGGTACTATGAAAAGGTTCCCGCGGTGCGAAAGGCCCTATTGAGTCAATGGTAACTTAAACTTTCAGAGGGAATGTTTATGACTCTTTGTCTTCGAGCATGGTATTTTGCACATGTAACTGTGTTGGTGTTGGTGCAAAACTATTAAAGATTCTTATAACACTGATATGTTGCATACGTATCAACATGTAATATGCACTAACATTTAGATCATCAAAATACGAATTCCTACCAAATACCAAATACCTATACCAAACATGGTATAGGTGAGGTTACATTAACTAGTGTTTCTCTCATATTCATGCATAAAACAGTATACAGTACAACAAAACAAAAGACAATATACTAGAACAGTAATAACACACACACAGAATGTCCTGGAGATATGTATGTCATTCATAGAAGGTTTTCTATGAAAGAATGGGGAAAAGTCCCGTTTTATGGGCATTATGCGTCTTTCCTATGGGGAAATGGAGAGAGAGTTCCACATTTCATTGATCAATAAAACCAGTGTTATCAGATGATTTGTCATTGCTTGAGGCCTGTTCTGCCTTTTTGTTAGTTGCTCTTCAGGGGTTGTCCACAGAGCTCTTAACACATAGTTTGCTTTTTTGGGTGAGGGGGTTTGCTGGATTATTCATTAAATATAATGAATAATTGTGTGCCTGATTGGTCCAAATGCTACATTACTAAAAGTACAAAAATAGATTAAAATAAATGAAAGCTAATTATATACAGTACACACACACACAACAAAAATAAGCAAAATTTAAAAAAAAAGGCTACAAATGCACTAAAATGTAAACAAAAATTTAAATGAGCAGCATAAAGATGATACTAAAATAACACTGGTCTGCAACACCATTCAACCTTTGTAATGATCATCTGTCTGTCCCCCATGAGAGGCCTTGAACCTTATGGCTCTTAAATGTGACAAGTAGATGGCTTCAACTCAGTTTTTCCATTTGCTCAAGCCCTCCCTTTAAGCAGTTGACCTCTGACGCTTTCATTTACAAGCAAGCAGGCTGAGAGCTCAACTGGAGAGTTTCGTTTTGTCTCCCACTGTGAGGGAACTATCAGTGGTTTTAATCATGCTGTGCTCTTCCAGGAACAACAGCCCCGATATGGCTGCATTAAAAGTTTAGACAGGCCAGTTGGACAGCTGCTCAGCTTAGATCTCCTGTAAAGCCTGCCTGACCCTGGCTTTCCCTCCCTCCTAAACCCTGGAGACCAGCAGACCTTCTGCTCTCATCTATATGGTGGCTGCTCATCCACATGGTCAGAGGTGAAAATGTCTAAATAAGAGCTACAGGGACTCCAAAGTATGAAGCTAAATGATGAATCCATCAACTTTCATTAAATATGTTCATTCCATAAATTCTATAGACTACAAAATAAATCGGCATTTAATCTAGTTATAAACATAAACAAATATCTACAAATGTTAAAGGGGTCATATGATGCGATTTAAATTTTTCCTTTCTCTTTGGAGTGTTACAAGCTCTTGGTGCATAAAGAAGATCTGTAAAGTTGCAAAGACTAAAGTCTCAAATCCAAAGAGATATTCTTTATAAAATTTAAGAATCAACCACGCCTACCTAAAACGGCTCGTTCTAACACGCCCCCACATACCTACATCACGATGTGGGAAGATTTGCATAAAGCCGCCCAAATGTCCACCCAAAGAAAGAAGGCGTAACTTTTATCCTCGCTGTAGTATTGTTGGAGTGCCACCTCCTGGTTCATTAGGAAATCAATAATAGGTTAATAGATAATAGAAAAAAACAATCAACAAATTGAAGATTCAATGTAATTGCAGACTGGTTGTCTTTTTAATCCACATTCATAATTAATTTTTGAAGGATTTATTGATTTCTCAATGTTTTCTTTAGTTGATTTGATCAGTTTCTCAGTTAAATTTCGTCAGTGAGTTGCACAAATGGCTCCCACTGAATGGTATATTGAATGGTAAACTGCTCCTTAACCTACATTAAACCATAGGCTGTCTGTCTTCTGTAAGATCAGCTGTTTCTCAAATAATCCTTTGCAGTACCTTTGACTGGCTGGCCATCCTACATCCCATGCATAAGACTGGTTTCAGGTCACCTGTTATTTCAGCCGTTACCAAGGAAACACCGGAGCTGAAAAACAGAATAAGAGCGAGGAGTAACCCTACTCGCACCCCTTGATTTCACTTGGTGAAAATTGCCATGTACTCCTGTACCATGTTTGCAGATGATGAGATGGTGGCCATATTGTTGAGCACGTTCTCTGGAAACTTGAAAAATGGACTGCATTGACTCTACAGATAAAGACAGTTGACAAGAGAGCTGGATGGAGATCAGCCAGTTTTAGTTTGCAGACAGCTTTATAGTGTCACTTTGTTTGGGACTCAATAGATGGCATGTATGATTACTTTTTATTACATTCTTTTTTTATTAATAAATTTATGGTTTATCTTCATATAGCTTTCTCATTCTATCCTGTCATTTGAAATTATAAAAAATAAAAATAAAAATTATTTAAATATTTGAAACCACATCAGTTCTCCACTTCTAGCATTTGCCACTGTTTGTCTAAGTAATAAAAAGTACTTTTGAATTTGAATTGTATTTTTAAGTAAGCAGTATTTGAATGGAAAGAATGTGAGCAGCTGATTTGTCGTCAAGTTAAAAACGGTGCAGTTACGGTTACGACTGTTGGCAAAACACATGTTCAAAGACTTTTCTCTCAAGGTGGTGCTTTCCAGCAACAAAGCCCTGGCAGACATGTGACCTACTGAATGGTGACTGGAAAGCATGCAAGTGCTACTGTCAACACCAGTGCATAAATAAAGCTAAAGATAGGGCCTCACCACCATCGCCACCAACCAGCTACACTTTTTATAGGGATGCTTTGATTTATAAAAGGCAGAGGGGTCTATTTTTTGACTAACCGGTCTTCTGATGGATGCATGACTGACCCCCATGGCCTGAGTGTGGCTGGGGTTTTGGGAGATAGTGATTGGTGCAGAGTGAGTGGCACAGCAGCCAAAGTCTGAACGTACTGGAGGCCATCCAGGAAGAAATGCTATTGCAGTAATGGACTCCTGTGGTGGAGGTCCTCAAGGAAAACCTCACAGTCAAGTAAGATGACAGTATGACAGTGACAAGCATGAGATTCATTTCCCATTCATGGGAAAAAAAAACAACAGCTTATTTTTAAAGGTACAAATCTTTAGTTGTACAGAATGGCTTTCACCCTTGTAAGGCAGCGTTATTTTAGTATAATTGAGAAACTATTACAGTTTTTATTAATATTTAAAAAGTTTTATTATTTAAAAAATCTTTTTTTTTTAATGTTTTCATTTTTATGTTGTACATGTTTACGTTTTTTTTTTTTTTTTTTTACATTTTGTGTGTACATTTTTTTAAAATTAGTTTTTGTTTCTTTCAGATATGTCTAGTTTTTATTGATTTTTATTTTGGTTTTAGTTTTGTACATCAAGTTAAGACTAAATGGAAATACCTTGGTAATTTACTGAAATGAAATAGGTACTTTAGGTTTATTTATATTTTATTTTATTTTTGTTTAGTATTAGTTGCCTATAATAACTATAATCTTTAATATTTAATCTAAAATAAACTATAATCTTTCTGTGTTAGATTGCTATGTGAGATGTGAGGCTTATTGATTCAATAGGCCAAAATAACATTAAATATGCTCAGTAATTAGTTATAAATAAATTAAAATATGGCCCCTTTTACTTAGTTTAAATAATCAGTATTAAAATTAGTACAATAAAACTGTTATAACAGCTAAGACAAGTGACCTGTGCGGTGGGAGACTGATCATTCTGACACATCTGAGTGTTGTTCTTTGGGTGAAAGGTTAATATGATGCCATGTTCAAGAGGGCAGCTTTTCAACTGACAGAAAGCAGACATGGTGGCCACTTTGTTCTTCCCATCATTGGCTCAGCCTGAGTGAATTCAACAATCACAGAATTGCAGAAATAAAATATATTCTCTATCTAGATGTATGGGATGTACACAAACCATTTTTAAATGTGCGGGGGAGAGGAAATCATATATAAATATAATCAGTGGGTTTAAACGTGAGATGTCACTGCCTGTCTAATGAACAGAGACGGGCGGATGGTGAGATAGCTTTGAATCATTACTGGTGAATGCTGGTATTAAAAATCTTTTTAAAGTGTTTATAAATGTCCCGCTAAGGGTAGGGGAACACCCTGGATGTGTCATTTCCAAAATATTGCAAGAGATGATACACGCTTGAATATCCTTTACACCTTGCCAGTAATACCTACACCGCAATATGACCCGCTTTGCTGTTCCGTTGCTATGATGATGCCAATTCAAATGGCTCGACTGTGAATCAGCGAATCAGTAACATTTGGTCTACGTGCCAACAGAGCGTAACCAGGCCATGTCACCGTCCTCAGCACTGGTTACATCTGGGAAAAACCCCAGACTGGCTGAATCTTGTGACTGATGATGGCATCCAGGACTGTAATAAAGTAATTATCATTAATGAAAACTGTATGTGGGAAACAACAATCCCTCTTAGCACCTCTGACAATATTACTGGTGCATAGGCTACATGAAACAGGCATGCCTGTGGTTCTGCTGAGATTCTTGCTTCTCAGCAGCGCTATTTTAGCAGGACAGGCTCGTACTAACCTCGCCAAGCCTGTAACCGTATACCCTGCTAGTAACTGACCCAGTCAGTCGTGTCAGAGTGGATCCGTGGACCATCACTGACTCCCAACATAGGGACCACTATGATGAGTTATTGATAGCCAGATCAGCAATGATACATGCTTCCTGCGTGTGTAGCGTCAGTGCTGTGACTAATGGTGACAGACTTTGATTTGACAGGGTATGACTGCTCAAGATCAAGGTTGAGAAGAGAACTCCCATTGGTCTCAGCGAATGAAACGTAGGCGAATTTCAATGAAATCTCTCTGTGACGTGTACCTGGATAAAAATACCTGTGGAACATCACATTTCACAGAAACGCAGAAGATATTTCAGTGTCCGTTTATTTGTCTGATGTACGAAGACAAAAGATTGCTTGTTCAGAGGTATATAGAAGTGAAGTGTGCAAGACTGTTTGTTTGTAACCATGGCAACATCAGCCTGTGAAGAGATAGCCTATGGTATATCAGTACAATGAATTTAACCTGACCTACATTGACTGCCCCCTGCAGTTTAACACTCAAACTTACCATCTCCTCACTCTAGTCTGCAAAAGCCTGAATAAAACAATAGAATTCAAGCATTCCAGTCCACATACTATGCCCTAAAAGAACAAACTGCTTTCGTGAAGAAAAATACATATTTTTGAGTGTGTAGCAGAAGCTTTGGGACATACTACTTCGTCATAATTGCATATTTAACAGACCACTCTGTTGCATAGTTACGTGCATCCTGTCACTGTTTAAACTGCCCTGTCAATCATCTTGTCACAATTAACATCCTCCACATTTCATTTCATTTCATTTTCCACCATATTGGAGAGAAATGAAGTAGCACGTTGATCTGCCAGTCGTGGGTCTTTCATGCGGAGAATTCTCCTCGTGTGTTTGCATAATGATGCATTGAAATGTTCACAACCAAGCGTATCTTTATAAAAGTTCGCAATGTTGTTGCAGACGGATAACATGGATAACATAAAATAAATATTTTTCACGTTAGATATTGATTATTAATCACTCAAACCGTTTTATCTAAATCTCTCTACTTAAAAGTGATAGTTCATCCAAAAATGAAAAATCTGTCATCATTTACTCAGCCTCATGTTGTTCCAAACCTGTATGAGTTTATTTTTCTGCTGAACACAAAAGAAGATATTTGTAAGATAGGCTGGTAACCAAAAAGTTGCTGGTAGCCATTGACTTCCATATATGGAGGAAAGAAAGAAAGAAAGAAAGAAAGAAAGAAAGAAAGAAAAAGAGGAGAAACAAAATAACTTCGAATGATATGAGAGGCAGTAAATGATGACATTATTTTAATTTTTGGGTGAACTATCCCTTTACATCTCAGTTAGATTGACTGATTGACTGTTATTGATATCACAGTCGTGCATTATCACCATACTGCGCAGCTGAATAAATCGTTTGACCCTCTAAATAGCTGTGAATTACGATTAAATGTCAGTAAATGGTTGTCTGATGGTGTATTCTTAGCCTGTGAGATAAACAGGATCAGGAGCGTGAGGTAATATCTAAAACACCATAACATTTCATTACATGTATTTTCATGACCATGTCTCTTATCTAACAACTAACAGGTAGCAATAGCATAGGTTTGTTTATAGAATCTGCTTTAGTATTCCCTTGGGCAATATTGGTTATTTCTCAGATTGAGACAGTGGTTGATATCATTGATATCCATGCTACCAAAAATATCAGCTTGCTATTTTTATGACATCCAGATGCAGTTTGCATTACATGCCACATTGATTGCAGCCATACATTTTGTGCTTACTCAGGTATCCGCAATCTGTGCGCAGTGGCTATTCTGGGAATTCTATTTCTGCAAATATGTTAAATATATACTAGGAATCCAGCCTCATTCATGGTTAATGAAGCTGCAAACAGAAACATTTCCATGAATCAGACTGCTCAAATGACAGATAACAGACAATGGAGACAACAGAGATATGGCTCCACCTGGGATCACTTAGCAACCAAAAGCATGACATCATCACTTCATGTAAAGAATCAGATACTATGATGTCATCAGGAAATGCATGACCTTGGAGAAAAGAAGTGTGTATGATGTCATTGGGTGTTATAAATAGAATGTATATGATACAGGTTTGTTGTTGTTATTTGTTAGTGCAAATATATAATAGAATATAATATAACATGTTTTGACTAATAAAAATTAATTTGCCTAGGGTGCCTGTTGTAAAAATGAAGTCGTCTTGTAGCGCCTGGCTAAAACCGGTTCACTTTGTTTATGCTGCCATCTGCTGGGTAATGATAATTACACAGGGGGAAAAAAATTGGTGCCATTTATTTTTATTGTATTTGTTTCTGAGTTTTTCTGAATTCTGAGTGAAAATTGTTTCACACTTTTTTCATTGTTGGATATATATATATATATATTATATAAAATTTTTTTATTTTATTTTTTTTTTTTTACCGTGTAGACACCCTTCAAGAAAAAAGAAGTGTTGAGTGTAATTGTTTTTAACATTTAAATTGACATATTGAAAATTGATATATTTTTTTCAAAAGCACAAAACACATGTAGTCTTTTAAAGTATCATCAAATCTATTATTTCAATAAAAATGTTGCCATTTAGAACTAAAAGTGAACTCAGTTTCATACAATGCAAGTAAAAATAAATAACTTAAGAACAATGCCTGCTGGAAGGTGTGTCGTATAACATCATTCTGACATCATGGATGACATCACAGCCACTATTTTCCTTTGAGCCTTTTTTTTATGTTCTGGTACTGTAACAGAAACTTGTTTCATAAGTGAATATATTGTTTCTTGAAACACACATGGCATTTACAACTCGGGTGATTTGACAACACAATTGTGTCTGGAACTGAGTGTCTATAAGGCAGGGGTGTCCAAACTCGGTCCTGGAGAGCTATTGTCCTGCAGAGTATAGCTCCAACTTGCCTCAACACACCTGCCAGTATGCCTAGTAAGACCATGATTAGCTGGTTCAGGTGTGTTTAATTGGAGTTGGAGCTAAACTCTGTAGGACAGTGTCCCTCCAGGACAGAGTTTGGACACCCCTGCCTTAAGCAGACATGTGCCAGCTGAGCAACTGCCCTTGAATGCTTTCTCCAGTTATTATAGGCCTCCTTGGCACTTTAAAAAATGTCTCATTCAAGGAAAGACCTTGAGCAAATGTCAAGATCAACTAATTGCAGCATTAGACAACATGCTCCAGGCTTTATTACTGCTCATATCACGGCAGCACATGGCTGGACAAACAGTGAGCACCCCTCAGTCCTCCGTATTACCCGTTCTTTCCCCGTGTAATGAGCCTTAGCCTGATTATCTGATGGAACAAGTCTGTGCTATTGAATATGCCACACTAAGACACTTAGACTGCTCCCTGCAGGAAAATAGTGACTCAGAGCGACAAAGTTAAACATTCTCCAGCCTCTGTCACTTCTAAAGGCTGCAAACAGTGGCTGAATCGTGAGCTGAAAAATTGCTGTGTTGCGGAAAAGCATGTTAAGCACACATGCTTTTTTGATAAAGGCTTGAGAGTTTATGGGGTGTAAATATATGTAGTATGTATGAATATATGTAGTAGACAACTGAGAATTTACTGATTTCAGATCACTTTCAGGTCCATCATGACTTCATGACATGACATTCAACTGAATGAGCTTTTGAGGACAGAACTGCTTGCTCTGCAGTTTCATAATTATAATAAAAGTTCATAATTTTTAGATAAATGTTATCGATCAAGAGTAGATAGGAAAAGTAATATTCATTTTATATCATTGCAAAATACAAAGTATGTGATAATACAGACTTGACACATTTTTATGAATTTATGTGACTGTACATGTAATATATATATATATATATATATATATATATATATACATGATTTAAAATGGAACACATTAAATATTTTAAATGGAAGACATTTATAATAAATGCTGAATTACTATACCGAAGCTTCATTGCAGATTTTCTGTTTGGTGCATTTCATCTGCAGTGCCACAGCTACAGGGTTTGAGTTTGTAATATTATTGGCACAGATGGTCTATAAATCACATGGTAGGCTAATGAATACATGATGTTGAAATGGTTAGTTTTCAGAGTACTAGCCAACGTGAATATAAAAAAACAACAACCTGCCATTACAGATTCGTTTACAGTTGCAATACCATGCAACTTTGTATGTGGTTTAATTTAAGGTCCATGTCTTCGTGTATTGGTGCTGCAGAAATTGTTGCATATGGCTATAGGATGGAAATTCAAATTCACCCAGCTATTTCAACCCAAAGATTGTCACTTATTAGACTGGTTAATGTTGAGTACAACCGATCTCATCTACAAACTAAATGGAAGTTATTGTTGATCCATTTGTCACCTTATGAGGGCGCCAGAGAGGTTTAATACCCCCCTTTTTAAAATGAATCCCTAATACGAGACAACTGTCTGATTAAAAGAAACTAATGAATATTAAGTGGGAATAATGTTATTGTGCTGTCAGTTATTTATATATTTATTACAGTGGTCATGAGACACTTGGGATCTTACTGTGTGCTATATGCAAGGTGAAGTATTACTTAGGCTAAATAGAATACAAACATGCAGAATGTCTCAAGCCACTCCTTGCTACCTCTTTTCCATTTATTTGATTTTTGAAGCAAGCAGCAGGACTAAAAGCTCTAGTGGAGAAAGAACAGTCTAGAAAGAATTGTAACTTTATCTGACTGCATCCAAATAACTGCATCTAGAAGTAGCTTTTAATGCACAAATATAGAGACAAATAATGTCAGTAACAAAGACACAATGGATTATTAAAATAATTTTATTTTGTACATATTTAACATAAAAACTAATACAATATAAAATATGTATGAAACCATGCCAGCCACCAAATACACCCAAAATAAAATCCCTGCCATTTCAGCTGGATGTTGTCCAGGAGTCGAGACTTAATATGGCACTGACCTGTTAGAGATCTTCCGTAACGCTCCTACAGCCATGCCAGAGATTCCATTAGGAATTACATCAATAATAGAAACTGATTTTAAAGTATGCACAGTGTAATCCATCAGTCATTTTAACCTCCAAACATCACCCTACTATTACAGTAAAAGCATTTATAAGGCTACACTGACAGCACAGGAACATTCTCTACAGTGACTGCAGCAGTGTTGATAAAGATTCTGTAAAGACTTACTTCATGGAGTCACAACAATCAAGTAAACAGAAATGCTATCTACTTACATTACTGAGGCATTTCCAAGCATTCATGCAACTTTCACTCTTAATGGAGTGCCACCCAGCCACGACCAGGACTATGTTCCTGGAAGCACCATGAGCCTTACTATGAAAAGCTTAAATAACACCACACATGCCCTATATCAAAAGTTAGCAAGAGCCTCTGGTAGCGACTAAGGGGTTAAATTTCAGGATCCTGGATTACTGACCCTTTCCTATAGCAGTGAGAAAGCAGACGGCAGCCAGCTTATCAGACCCCATCAGCTTGGACCCTTTGAAAGAACAAATATCTCAGCCACCTGCAACAAGGATCTGTTTGCACAAGCCTGATCAAGGTGGATGAGAAGGGATCTAAAAATGTAGAGCCTCGGATTCAAAGAGCTCAATGTCAAAGTCAAACTGTGTTTGAGGTCATCGGCCAAAACCTTTAAGCAACAGACAGAGAGTGACATGATTGAACAAACCCCATACCCTTATTATTCATGCTTCAATCTCTGAGGTGATTCTAGAAATATAGTTGATCATAATTGGTGGTCTAGGCAGTTCAGGTCACCAATAAACAACCAGGCTACTTAAAAGAGGCCAGAACTGTCCTGCCTTTCAGTGGCTGTGGTGGTCGGTAGTTGTTCTCCATACGCTTTCGGTCCTCTTCTTCCTCTCCATTAAACATCAGCATCCGGAACTTTCCCATCTAAGTCCAAAAAGCATGAAAAACAGCATGTAAGACAGAACCTGGCAAAGTGACAAGCTGCACTGCAGAAGAAATCAACTTTGGTACCAAGTCTTATGTAATAGGTGAATCTCCTGAGCTTTTTCTACTTATAGCTCGTCAATCATTTTAATAAGCTGTACAAGATCAAAGTCTTGTGGCCTCATGCCAGACACACTAGGCCACTGTCACAACCATGCCGCCAACATGCCAAACTGCTCATGCTTACTTTAATTCAATTTCCTAGTACAAAGTCTGAGGGACTAGACAAGAGGCAGAGGCCAAATCCACAGCAGTTTTTCAGATGGACATAGACTTATGTATCTGAAATGCAAATCTAGTAATATAACACTTCAAAGCAAAGGATATACCATTCAAAAGTTTGGCGTCAGTAAGAATTTTTAAAACTTAAAAAAAAAAAGGCTCTTATGCTCACCAAAGCTGCATTTATCAAAAATACAGTAAAAACTGTTTGTGAAAAAAAGTTAAATAATATTAAAATTAAATAAATATTTTTAAATAAACATTTTTATTATTATTTAATTTATTTTTAAAATGTAGTTTACTCCTGTGATGGCAAAGCTGATTTTTCAGTAGCCATTACTTCTGTCTTCAGTGTCACATCATGTTTGTGGTGCTTAATATTTTTGTGGAAACTGTGATATATATTTGATATGATAATTGGAAAGTTTAAAACGAAAGCATTTATTTGAAAAAAATTTTTTTGTTACATTATAAATGTCTTTGCTGTCACCTGTCAGTTTAATGCATCTTTGCTGATTAAAACCTGGTAAATAATTTCTGTAGTGTATATTGCACAAATCTGGGGCTAAAATTACCTCTATAATGTGATGAATCCACTGTAGGATTTCAGCTCTGTTTAATGTTGGCAAGATGTGCACATTTTTGTTCTGAATGAAACGTAAACTCTGAGTTGAACCCCTTTCACTACAAAAGGATTATTTCACACAAGGATTCTTTGCTCACTCAATCAGACACTTTTAAACACCTAGACATACACACACACACACATATATATATATATATACACACACACACACACACACAAATATATAATCATTTACTTATGCAAAATCAGTTACAGAAACCAGACATGCAATCATGTCAGCAGATGAAATCATTTCTGACCAGATTCACTGTCACCCCCAGCATTCTGGGATACTGTGGATTATCCCTAATTTACATCACTACCAATGATTTACCAATGCTTCCCACATCCATCTCCCTCCACAACCATTCATTTTCATAAACCGACATCTGTCAATAGACCAGATGATGGTCATGGCAAACACTAGCAATACAGTTTATAAATAAGGTTAATAAAGTTAAAGAAAACCTCAATCACAAAAGCAACCCACCTGCTTATCTGACACATAAATAGGTTCTTTCAGCACAATCCATGTAACACTCTCATACAGTGGAGGAGTTGTGAGAGAGCCTGGGTATGTCCAGTACTCCAGACTGTTCGGCAGGAGGCACTTTGGGTTAAAGCCCTTAAAATCAGCAACACTTCCCTACAAGAGATAAAAATAATAATAAAAACTAGCATAAAATTATTGGACTGTAATGCAGAGCTTTGGGAAATAAAGATGCTCTGAACTGGGCTGTATCCACAATATACTGAAGAAGACACGTGCCACAATATTTTGATTAGTGGTTGACTAATAGGCCTATGTTTTTCTCAGTGGCCAATTCTCAATATATTACATTTAGTTTTCTACACTACCGGATATTTGGTTAGGGTCTTTGCATAAATTCAACTAAAATGTCAAACACGTAAGTATAATTGAAGAAAATGAATAAAATTAAATTATTTAATTCATTTAGAAATGCATAGATAAGGTTAAAAAAAATGCTGAATAACCAGATAATTCAGGAAAGTCAAATATTCTAAATACAAAACCACTAATCTGTGGTAGTGTCATAGACACTCTGACCAAAAAAAAACAAAAAACGTAGAGGTGCTCATTTGAATCCTTAGAACCTGATTAACATATTTCAAGATGAATATTTCCAAATGAAATCACATGCAAAGAGGCATCTGGGTGTTTCCAAATTCATTCAGATGCAAAAAAAGGGGACTAAAGTGCCGTATCCATTTGGCAAGCTACATGAAGACTTAAAGTATAAATAAATTTGTATCCTCCCAATTTTTCATAAATTAAACTACATAAATACACATACCTTGAATTTAACCATATACAAGGAATCTGTTATCTGATGAAGAGCACTGTGCTTATCACCTATCTGAAACAAAAAATAAAAAACATTATTAGAATAGGTATAATATGCATTTTACTGTAAATATTTATATCTTTCTGTACTTGATTTTTGTAATATTAAAAAGTGTTATTTTGTGGATCTGTTTATTTATTTATTTTTTCTTATCCCAAATTGAATAGTGACTGATTCTAATACAAAACCACATGCTCTTGAACTAATGCTACATTATTTTGTTATTTGTCTTAATAGGAATAGTTTGCCAAAAAATAAATAAATAAATGCTGAAAATGTACACATAATCAGGCCATCCAAGATGAGTTTGTGTGTTCATCTGTACAGATTGTGAGAAATTTTGCATTACATCACTAGCTCTGCAATGGAAAAACATCACAATAATCCACAATATGTTTCTTCTAAAATACATATTTTTTGCTTCACAAAACATTAATTGGACTGGAGTCATGTGGATTACTTGTGGATTATTGTGATGTTTTTATCAGCTGTTTGAACTCTCATTCTGACGGCACCCATTCACTTCAGAGTATCCATTGGTGAGCAAATGATGTAATGCTAAATTTCTCCAAATCTGTTCTGATGAAGAAACAATGCACATCTTGGATGGCCTGAGGGTGAGTAAATTTTCAGCAAATTTTCATTTTTGGGTTTGGTTCCCTTAAATGAGTGCTGATTCCCACTAACACTAACTTCCAGAAAGATGCCAAGGACAGCCAGGCCATCAGGTGCTGCTGCTGCCTCACCAAAGGACTTGTACTTAATGGCATTCCAATGAACCAGATGAAGCTGGAGAGAGACGAGAGACAGAGTTCAGGCCAAAAGACTGTGATAACGAAGACTGTGTAAACAAATATAATATACAGTATATAGGCTACACAGAGCAGACGGAGAGTCCCTGTTCTGCCCCCTCACCTCAGAAACGTAGGTTTTCCCACCAACCGTATGCTCAGAGCCACTGCAACCCTTGCATCCCCAGTGGAAGTGAAACTGTTTAAGCCTGTACATGTTTTCCAGAGGACCTCCCCGGATCACTGCCAAAAGGAAAGAGCAGTTTAAGGGGCCATTCACATCGAATGTGTTTTTGCATTTAAAAAAACAAAACAGGGCAGGAATGAAAAACAAGTGCAAGGTGTAGAGACACAAGCTTCTTTTAACTTGAGTGCCATGTTTTAGAATGCTGCGTCATGCGTGAGAAACTGCTAAACATCCGAGAAACAAGTGCAACAGTCAAACACATCTGTCTAGCATGTTTACACAGAAAAAACAATGGAAAAGCATGTGCAAAGGAATGCAAAAACACGTTCTGTGTGAATGCCCCCCTGACTTGCATGTACAGTAAAGTGAATATCGCCTTTTTTTTTTAAAGAATCACTCAAAGTGCAATGAAGAGTGAAGAAAAAGAGTATCTGAAATAGGTGCTTGGTGTTTTGCATACCTAATATGTCCACTATAGTTCAGTTCACTGAGTCAGAGCAGAAAGTTAAAAAAAACAAATCTGTCTTCCGACTGGAGCCATGAGTCTGTCTCCAGCCTCTCTTTACTATATATACACCTCTCATTTTCTTGCTTATTGCCTAGATCTCTTTCTCACAGACAGGGATGTTTTATAAGGGAAACTTTAAAAACTCAACAATTTCACAATGACAACTTAAGCATCCGTCTGCTTCCCAAACCTTTACAGTGGACCTGTTACACAAAATTCACTTTTATATTGTTTTTGAACATAATAATGTGTCCACAGTGTTTGTACACAACCACCCTACTGTGGTAGTAATCCATCCACTCTGTTTGTTATTTTTATCCATAAATCAGAAACAGTGTCTCGAAATGAGCCATTCAGGAATGTACTCCAAAGTGACGTCACATTGGAACAGGCCCCACTCACAACTGGCAACAGATCTGCCCTATTAGCTTAGCTCCCACCCTGAGTGAGCTGTACACGGTCCACCATGTTTATCTCATCGCCAGAGCATTTAACAGCAGCATTCAAGAAATGTGTTCTTATTGAAGCAACTAAAGTTATTCAGTCAAGAGCAGTGAGTGATTTTCTATTTTTTCTTTTGGTATATCATATCATATTAACAGCATAGACAGCAGTAGGTACTGTATATTATACTGCTGTCACTTGAATACACACATCTAATATACACATGCGATTTCTTTCCCAGCTGTTTATGTTCACAGACATAACCGACTGTGCTTATGCGAACTTTGTGTTTTTGACATAACCTTGTGTGTATTTGAGAGTGTAAGCAGAATACGATGTAAAGGTGAACTTAGTTTAGCACTCACGCGATGTGCCCTCTGACAGCCAGCTTTCTGTGAGCGTGCTTCTGGAGTGTGTGCTCAGAAAACCATATATCAGAAGTTTAAACTGATATGGTTTTAAAACGCATGCAAATAATAAACTTTCATGATGACGAAGAACTGCAATGTCAAATGAGAGTGACCGCGATAGATCTTTGATAATCAAAACCAAACAGATGTTTCATTTGTTGTTGCTTTGCCCGAGGCACGCGCTGTAAAGGCACAGCGCTGTTCTGGAAAGGGGGCGGGGAGAAGCAGCTCATTTGCATTAGCTCATTAAAGATACATGCACGAAAACAGCAAGTTTTTGCTTCCACACAAAAATGGCATTTACAGCTTGGAACAATACATTATCTGTGGGTATTTTGAGCTGAAACTTCACAGACACATTCTGGGGACACCTGAGACTTATATTACATCTTGTAAAAAGGGGCATAATAGATCCCCTTTAAGAGGGCTGAGAAACCACAAATTCTCTTCCCTTTTAACGACTGCAGAATTAACAGAGTTATTATTTTTTATGTGAGCAATTTCATTCAACAGTCATTACATTCCAGAGCTCAAGTGGTAAGGTGAGATGAGAACTGAACTGACAGGGTCATTTGTGCAGATAAAGCTGAATTTTTCAGTTCTTTCTTTTTTTGCTGTGGATCAGCTTCAGTTTTCATTTTCATTTTAGCAGTAATTTTAAGTTTTTAGTCATTTTAGTCTTTCAACTTAAACCTCAGTTTTCGTTTAAGGCTTTTTTAAAATCTAATTATTAAGTTTTTAATCTAATATTCATATTTATCTAAATTCAGCTTCAATTACCAAAAACTATTTTATACATTCAAATAATCTCACAGTGTTGGCGCACAACATGAGAGCTGAGAGTAAGATGCAGAAACTTGTTGTGAATAAAAACTTGAATATGAAAAAAGAAAAGAAAAAAAAAAAAAACAGAACTAAAAGTTGCCAGCTCAAAGTTGTGTTCTTCTCCAAATATCAGGAGACCAATCAACCAACCATGACAGTGACATTTTAAAGTGGTAATAATGTTGTCACCGATACCAACCTGATCTCTCATCTGAGTCAATGAACTCCACGACCACAGAATGGCCATTGTTTGATATGCTGACAGAGGTACAGTTGTTGTAAGACAGCGAGATAGGAGACAGTCTGGCATCAAATACAGCTTCTGCAGGGACTATATCAATAGGTGATTGGCGGTTACCCTCGGCAATGGGATAGTCTTTGTACCATTCTGATGGACCTAGAAAAACAATATTAACCAGCTAGACATTAATGAATGTAAATCTTTTTCCAAGTTAATTTTAAGGATACAGACATGTAACTTACTGTATTGTAATTTACTGTATCTAATGTAGTTATCTACATTACATTAGATATTGTGTGTGTGTGTGTGTGTGTGTGTTTGTGACATATGAGGACACAAATTTGTATAATGACATGGGTATGACATAGGTATTACAAGGAGAAGGTGACTTATGAGGACATTACCCCATGTCCCCATTTTTCAAAGCTCTTATAAATCATACAGAGTGAGTTTTTTTTGAGAAAGTAAAAATGCACAAAGTTTCCTGTAAGGGGTAGGTTTAGGGGTAGGGTTGGTGTAGGGCAACAGCACATACAGTTTGAACAGTATAAAAACCATTACGCCTATGGAGAGTCCCCACAATTCACAAAAACAAACATGTGTGTGTGTGTGTGTGTTTGTGTGTGTGTGTGTTTAGAGATTAAAAGTAGCTGGAAACTACGTTGAAATGGATGGCTTTTTCAGTTTTATGAAGTAGCTATTTTTTTATTTGTTAGATTTTAGACGTTCTGTCAGATAAATAATGTATTTAAGTGTTCGTAAGTTGCATTGTACCATTTTAAGCTGAATTAAAATATTTCATAACATATGCTGAGAATATAACTATGCCTTTAGAAAGGTAACACATGGCTGACCGTTTTACAGCCTAATTTAACATTACAAGTCTTATGTGAAGCTGAAAATCAAAACAAAAGATAAAGTGATCAAAATGCATGCTTACCCCTTGAAATGATGATGCCATTATAGCAATTTTTGGAATTATGGAATTTGTAACTAAGGAGGTAAATGTATAGTATGTGGACATAAATGTATAATAATGCATAACGTCAACTAAAAGTTAAAAAATAAATAGAGAAAATTATAAAGAAATTGCACACTTTTATTTCCATATATTTTGTTTTCATAAAAAAAATGCTTATTTACTAATACAGCAAGGAAGTTGAAAACAGCTTTTGGAGTAGGCCAAAACCAGGATTCTTCATGATGAAAGAAAAAAAAATGAAACAGTTTTTGGGGTGATGCATTTAGACATATTAACACAGTAAAGTCCAGTCTCAGCTAATCACTATTTAACAATTTTTATGTATTTGAGTTACACACACATTTTGTAGTGCGAGTATGACCCAACAACATTTCTATGTCTTCCAACGTTTGTCTCAATGAATTGTAGCAGGATGCAAGTCTTGAAATCACATAGGCCTACAGCCTGTATACGTTGTTTAAGCAGCAGCTATCCCTTTAAAAGATAACTGGGCTAATCTTGCATTAACAATGGACTTGGCAACCAAATATACATTAAATCTAATGACTGGACATATTAATGAATGATTGAGAACAAGCACACAAACTGACCCTTTGAAGGCTGGCTATAGATCTATTGAGTCTGTTTTAGTGTTTAGTGTTACGGTTTAACTGGTTTCTGTTATTCAAAATCGTCCATTAATAATATTAACTGTTAGTGATTATTGACGCTTGTTACTAATTTGGCTGCAACACTCATCAAACGGATCTTGATATTCAAATCAGGTTTCTTCATTTGGTGTGAAGTGATGCATTGCATGATATCTGAATGACATTTTCCTGTACTGGCTAATCCGTTCACACCAAAAACAGAAAACTAAAATGATTAGTGGCCACACCAACAGACAACAGGGAAAGTATGTTTATTCTAAGTGCGCTGCAGTTACACGTTCTGTTAACATAACCACAATACATGCTATAAAGTCTGTGTAAACTGGATGTTGCGACCAACTTTATGGTGAAATGAAATATTAGAAGAGAAAAAAAAATAGAGGGTATGGCTTGATTTTAGCACACATTCTCACCAGCTCTATAGCTCACAACAAACTGACTGTTGCAAAAGTCAACAGAGCCATAGGCCTGTATCAAAGCAGTGCCAGGCCAGCATTCTCAGACCAGAAGATAGGGTGGAGATTACATCATTATGGTTAGGTTTAGTACTGGTATAGTTGAGGTAAAGTTAGGGCAGTTGGGGCGGGTTATCCTATCTTCAGCTCCACCCTAACTTCTGGTCTCATATTGCTGGCCTGGCTCTGCTGTCCAAAAACCGTATGGCGCCATAGTCATCTGACAAACTGATGTCATCAGAGGAATACCATTCAAGAGGTGCCTTTTTTTCAGATTTTTGATTAAATATTTCTAAATATTATGAAGACAATCAAATCTTTTGGTGGATTAACTTGAAAGGATTAATTATTTACCACAACACTAGTAATGTGTAGCCTACTAACAATTAGGGTCTTTTTTTTTTTTTTTTTTTCTTTTATGCTAAGTCGGATTGATTTTT
>NW_015662985.1:85347-96337 GCF_001515625.1 Sinocyclocheilus rhinocerous
TTTTTTTTTTGCTTTCATGCTAAGTCGGATCGATTTTTTTATGTCGTTCTCGTTAGTTGTGGTGTGGACCACAACTATAACGATAAATATTTTATCTTAAACCCTATTCATACGGTGATTGTTTCTCACGTAGACGTCTGTAAAAATAAATTTGCATGTAATAAAACTCAGGCATTCAGTTGACGATTTATTCACGGTGGACGAGTGAGTTTTGGGATCTGATGAAACTGCAAATGCGCTTCTCACAAGGCATATTCAACAGTTATGTTAATGTTTTATTTAATAATAATAATAACAACAATAATTTATTAAAAATAGGCTAATAATTGAGTAATTTGTCTGTGGTTCAAATGGTGTCTATCATGGATTTTATCTCTAAATGATGGACATATTAGCAGTAAGGTAAACATAAGCATAAGGTAAACATTAATTGGTCGACTAGAAGGCTAAAATTGATAGTCGTGCAAACCCTAATTTATATAAATCCATATAGGCCTAATACATATTTTAAACAGAAGTTGCAAAAATATTTGTTTTTATTTCTTAACAGCTTCCACTCTGTAGTGGAGCGGTGGCGTAGGCTATTATTCTTGAAAACAGTTTCCAGCATTTTAGAAATAAATGTAAATTAAATGACCGTGCAATTAACTTACCGTTGTCCTCCCCATATCCCCAGTGATGGCCAGTCATTGCTGCCTCTTCTCTGGACAGCGGTTGATGTTGGAAAGAGCGCAGAAGTGCGCTGTCTGCGAGTGTCTTGGGTGGTGCAGTGGAGAGTTGTGTGTGTGTGTGGATCGAGTCTAATGACAGCGGTAACATGTGAATGAAGAGTGCTGTGATTGATTGACAGATGAGCTGATCCGTTCAGGCCCCGCCTCCTCTAAAGCCGATTGCACTGTCCGCGAGCCTTGTGTTGAGGACTTCTGTCTTGACTTGTGTAATATTTGAATAGCTACTTTGAATTAGTAGCATTTAATTGAACTGTCGACAGCAAATTAATCATTTCATCTGAGATTTGAATAGAAAAACACCGAGGGCGAATTCTAGCCTATTTTAAAGTGAGCATCACTGTGCTCTACTTATAGCTACTTCGAAGGGCAGAGCACTTGACATGAGCACTCGGAAGGGAGCACATAATTACCATCGTCGTGAGGTTGTGGACATTTAGGGCTAACACTTCATTCTGAGTCTGAATGCTACCTTGATAACATTCAGAATGCAGAATAATAGCTATTAAAACGTTTGCTTCAAATAGCCTAGCCTTTTTAAAAATCTTTAATTCAATTTATTTCACCTTATGTAGGCTATTTAGTGTGGTATTTGGTAAAAACAAGCCAACATGACAATAAGTAACAAATATTTCCTGTTGGGTTTAAATAACCACTGCAGGAACGAAACTGTTGTGTAAAACAGCATGATACAGCGTCAATCTAAACTCTTGGGCAAACCAAACTTTTATTATTAGGTCAATATCATTTCGACTTCAAGACTTCAAACACTTAACAACAATATTTATTGAATAACTGATGTTTTATAGTGTTTGATAACCTTCATTGTTGGATGCTGAAAAAGGAACAAAATGAGAGAAAGAGCAGTCATAATTATTATTGTGGTAAAACATGTCTGATGAATAGACATTATGGATAGTAATTTATGAAAATTTGCATTTAAAATATTAAAATGAATGAATATAAAAAAAATATTATTATTATATAACTAATTAATTATTTTGAAATCTAGTTATATTTTTAAAGTTAATTAAAAAATAAAATGTGTTGTGTTTTTATATAGGTTTCTGTGGTGCATATGCTCTACAGGTTTACATGAATCAAAAGAAATTTCACTGACAGACAATTACCACACAAATTACTCTACTTGTGAATCATTAACATGAGTACCACATTGTCTGAAAAAAAAAAACCAACTCATAGCTACATGATCATTTCGTGGTTCAGGGTGAATGCCTGCCCATTCTAATGTCTGATGTCTGCTGAGAACCCGTGGCGCTGTTTAAAAATGAAGGTGCCTGACACCAAACCTGTACAATGTGGGGCAAATGATCCTGGACGGATGGGTTAAAATAACAAATAAACAGTGTGCATAATTCTAATATTTTCATTCATCCATTCTTCACTGTAGGGTTGTCGGGAATATCCCAACATATTTATATTTGTAATATAGTATGTAAATTACAAAACCCAGACCAATACATATTATATTTTTATTTACTGTGTGTGTGTGTGAACGTTTAAAGTTACAAAAAGGTCTTTTAAGTACAACTACAACTACCCGCAACTGAAACCTAGTGACATGGGACTGATGATTACATCAAGATATTTTTTTTCCACATTCAAATAACAGATTCTAGAGAGAGATGAGGACATATGTCAAAATCGTAAGTTGTGAAAACAGCTGTGACAGCAATAAAACATTTAACACCAGCAAAAAGTGCACCATGATGAGACATTTACACTTTGCTCTAACAGCATGCTCATGTTACTTCAAAACAATGACTTGAGTATGATGCAATAAAAATAATGTGTTTGAGTCAGAGCTGCTGTCTGGGAGGCTTACCTCAACTCCTCTATAACTGTAATTTCCAAAATTATTAACACCAAAATAGCTACTTAAAACCTAGGCAGCTTTTAGTTTTAGAACCAATGAAAAGTTCACTTCATATGCCATGGCAGAGATACAGTTGTCAAAACAAGAATAGCAATGCAATGCAACAAGAAGTATTATAAATAGGAAATAACAGAACAGGTTGGAGATGTTGTATGTACTGTTGCAACATATGTTTAAGTGTAATGATTTATTTATGACAACACTATACATTTGATGTTTATCCAAAGCAACTTGCATTCCATTGAAGGTAAACAAGTTTGTGCATTTACTGTGGGAACTATAGTGAGACACTCAAGAAAAAAAAACAACAACAACACTGACAACTGAATATTGCTCTTTGATAATTATAATTAACAAATAATGCTGGATCAATACCAGCCTTTGCAGTGGCTTTTTGTTTCTTGAAGGCCACTGAGGAGGTGAACGTCCTCCGGTAGGAAGCTGTCATGATAAAGTGAAGTTAGCTCATTTGAGGACTTGAAGTGAAGAAAAGATACCCAGGGGGAGACCTTTTCTCTTTATTTGTGGCTCTCAGGGTGAAAAATATAGAAACTCTTTGGTCATTTTTGAGCGAGATGCTAACGGTCTAATCCGATTCAATGATCTATGCTAAGCTACAGCTAAAAGTGCTACCGCCAGACCCGGAGATCGGCTGAATGGATTCGAAAACGGTAAAACTCAACTGTTTAACTCTAGGGGAGTTGGAAAATGAGCCTATTTTCAAAAATAGTGGAGTGTTCCTTTAAGGATTACAAGGGGGTTACATCTGATTTTTTTTTTACACACACTCCCACATACAGATTTAATTGATTTCTTTCATAAATTGCATTGAGTGCTCTAAAATATGAAACACCAATGTTTCAGGAGTTTATGACATGCTTATTTGATAACTCTTTTATTTCCTATATGGGCTTATGTATATGCTTTATTTTTTTTAAAGATTAACTGTTTTTTTTTTTCAAAGCCATTGTTAGATTCCAGTGTTTCCTGTCATAGCTATGCAAAGACTCGTTTCGGTGCAGATCTCTTTACATGCTAATGAGCTCTGCTCACCCCGCCACTCTCTTCCGTGGAAGAGCAAAGGCGATTCGCAAATAATCATAAAAAAATATAAAGCGTGAGAAATTTAGGTGTATTCGTTGGCGCATTACCATCAAAATCAAAAGCTAATCCACTGCGTCCTCAGTGGCTCTGATGTCTGGAGATAATTAGGACTCTTATTCTTCTGCATCTAACAACAAAACACCTGCATTGCATACAAAACATTGTTGTCGCTACAGCTGCTCGAGTGCGGATTATGACTGACTTCATACAACTGACTGAGGCTGGAAATATACTAATACTAAGGACAGTATGTCAGCTGTCGTGGGAGGGGCCTGAGCAATATGACATCATATTGCTCAGAAAATCAAAATGGCCTGATAACTGTTTAGGTTTTGGGGGGATAACATTTTTGGATTTTTATCGTTGTAGGGTGGTTGTGTCCACACACTGCTAAGACACATTTATATGCAAATGAAGATATTTTGCATCCAGTGTCTCCTTTAAATATTATAAAAATATTATAATCTTAATTCAAGTGACGAAGGCTTTCGAAAGTCTGACAGAAATCAGTGTTCAGTAGCTACTAATGTTAACCCTGCCTGGTTTACATGCTTGAAAACGATTAACAGTTGAAAACATTAGAAATTTAGAAAAGTAATCGAAAAGTAATCAGATGTAATCAGTTACATTACTTTAATAAAGTAATTGAGAAGTTATACTACTTATTACATTTTAAGTAGGGAAACTTGTAATCTGTAACCTACATTTTCAAAGTAACCTTCTCAACACTGGAAACCAGACTGTGATTTGTTTGTTTGTTTGTTTTGTTTTGTGATAAACTGTAGCTATTTTGTGGAAAGATGTGGTGCTGATAGTGTCAGCATTAGAGTGAATTTGTGTAAACTGAGCCACATTTTGACACAGATGACTGTGAAAAAGTGAGTCTTTCATCAACGTTTCAAATCTAATCCTCATTTTGTAACCCAGTGTTACTCTGAATAAACCTCTGTTGTCCTTTTCACATAGTAGAAAAATCAACAAATCAAATTCTTGTGAAGAAAAAAAAAAATGTTAAAAGTCCCCAAGATGGACAAATATCAAATGAGCTACGGCATATTATTCAAGGGCGCAATGGCTCCACCTCTTGGTCAAACAGAAGATTAACATGTCTGCCTGTAACGAATCTGCGAATGTCAATCTCCAAATAGTGAAACAGCAGCGTGCGGGTAGGATCAAGCCGTCACAGATAGAGACAGAAGACCATGACAGACAACAAAACGAGCAAAGAGCAGAAGTATGATCGGCAGCTCAGGTACATATCGGTCGGGGGTTAAACAACAGAATAATGCAGTATACATGCACAGCGATTCTCCTTCAGCATTAGATTTAAGCTTTCCTATCGCATTAAATTTGACATACGTAACGTTAGAGGCCCATCGGTCATAGCAAGAGCTTTAATCATTTTAGAGTTACATCAGATTCATCATTCTTTAATTCATTACACTACAGCAACATAATCAGCCTAAACTCCAAATCTAGCCTACTAACAACCCAGCTGATCAGAAACCACTGGATGTATTAATCTGTTTGACTGTTGTCTGTCTGTCTTAGATGATGTTATTATAGCTATACTTATACACTGGTCATTTACTGGTTGGTATATGTTGTTTGTATCAGGTTGTGGGGAGATCATGGACAGGAAACACTTGAAAATGCCCATGTGTGTCTCATCAACGCCACTGCAACCGGCACTGAAATACTCAAAAACCTTGTGCTGCCAGGTATCAGTATTTCTCACTGTGCACCTCAAATCATAACACTGAGACACGATTCGTATAGATTATTGTGTTAACATTATACTTTCCGCTCTGCTTCTTAGGAATAGGAGTCTTTACCCTAGTTGATGGGCACAAAGTGTCAGGAGAGGATGTTGGAAACAAGTAAAGTCATTGGCCTGCCAGTCATTGTCTTGTTTTTGTAATAATCTTAAAGAGATTTTTGGTTTAAGAAATATAGTGTGATATATGGATAAATAGATCAGATTGCATAGTATAGAAAATGCTTCTGATTCAGACGTGGTCATATTATGATCTTTTCTGCAGCTTTTTTCTCACCAGCAGCAGTATTGGGAAGGTAAGCACAGAGTTGTGTGTCCATAACAATATTCTCCAAACCTAAAGTGACATACATGCTGAATGATGTTGTGCTTATTTTGCAGAACAGGGCTCAGGCTGCCACTGAACTGCTGCAGGAGCTCAATAGTGATGTGTCTGGAAACTTTGTAGAAGAGGTAATAGTAGTAGCTTTACTTTTAGAATATACACAGCTGTACAAAACCAGTCATAGGTTTGGACACATCTGCTCAAAACTATGAAACTGAATGAATAGGAATAATACAGTATAGTGACTAAAATAAGAAAATCAAAACAATTTCATATTTTTAAGGTTTCAGGGTTCCCAAACTTTGCCAAGATTATGGCTTAACATTAAAATGTAATTTAAAAGAAAAAAATCATACACTACCATTCAAAAAGGTACGTTTTTTTTTTTAATTAATACTTTTATTCAGCAAGGATGCATTAAAATAATTAGGTGACATTAAAGACAGCATAACATTGTTTTCAACATTGATAATAATAAGAAATATTTATTGAGCACCAAATTAACACATAAGAATGATTTCTGAAGGATCATGTGACACTGTAGACTGGAGTAATGGCTGCTGAAAATTCAACTTTGGCATCACAGAAATAAACTGCATTTTAAAATATTGCTTTTTAATAATATTTCACAATATACTGATTTTACTTTATGGTCATAAGAAACTTCTCTCAAAAACATCTTACTGAAACTTGTGAACAGTTGTCTTCATAGGTGCAATATTTATTAACACAACTAATAACAAGGGATTTAAGATCATAAACCACATAAATTAAGTCAATTTTGTTAAGACCTTTTATGATGGTGTGTGTCTTTTCATCTTTTTATTTAAGTTTATCTATTCTTTTTGATATTCAGAGTCCTGATAAGCTTTTGGACAACAGCCCTGAGTTTTTCCACCGATTTAGTCTGGTAATTGGTGTCCAGCTTCCAGAAAGGTATTGCTCCTGTAATCTGAATGTGTTGTTCCTTTCCATTGGTTTCTTTTAAATGTTTTACCAAACAGACTTAAATAAAAGAGACAGGCTAGTATTTGATGTGTTGTAGATGTTGGTTCTTCAGACCAGCTTATGTTGTCGTAACTTTAATTTGACAGCACATATTTGAGACTGGGCAGTGTGTTATGGGAGGCTGGTGTGCCGTTCCTTATATGTCGAACATATGGACTCATTGGTTACATGAGGCTGATTGTGAAGGAGCACACAGGTAATAATCATGATTTCCTGAAGCAAATCATTTTTTGAGAGATTAACTTATCAGCAGCGGTAGGGCTGCACAATTAATCGAAATTCTAATCGCGATTACAATTATGGATGCCACAATTACGTAATCGTTCAAAGCGGCAATTAATCGTTCAAAGTCCACTTATGTTATTCTGCAAGCTTAAGATATGTTTTTTTTCTTTCTACATGTTATTTTAAGGGGTTTTCAATTGTTTTAATTTTAGTATAACATTATAATACCATTCATATTTTTACTTTTTTTTATAATTTAAAGAAGCAACCAATCCGATGCATATTTGACATTTGTGGCTTAAAGGGGTCATATGATGCTGCTAAAAAGAACATTATTTTGTGTATTTGGATAATCGTGCAGCCCTAAGCAGTGGGACAGAACGGTTGACTTGTAATTCAATAACTTTGCTAAAATGTCATTTTGCGTATCCTCAGCATTCATGTAAATGCATCTTTATGTGAAAACATTGAAGGGTCTGTCTGTGTCTTTCACTACAGTGGTCGAATCTCATCCAGATAATGCATTAGAGGACCTGAGACTAGATCAGCCATTCACAGAGCTCAAACACCACGTAGAGTCCTATGACCTGGACAACATGGAGAAGAAGGTCAGACAAATGTTGATTACTGATGTTCTTTTTAATGTATGTGACTGACTTGCATGTATTTTTGTTCATGTTTAAATTGCAGTGTAAAAAATGTCTGTATTTTTTTTAATTGTAGGATCACAGTCATACGCCATGGATCATTGTGGTTGCCAAATACTTGGAAAAGTGGTATAGTGAGGTAATTTTTGACATGTTCTTATGAGCTCTCCTAAATGACCTCCTAATGGATTTTCTCAAAGTGGATGTTTTCTGATCCAGCACAACTCTCAGTTACCGAAGAACTATAAGGAGAAGGAAGCTTTCAGAAAGCTCATCAGAGAAGGTAATGTAATTCATCATATCTGAAGTTTGCCATATTGTTCTTTTCAGTCATTTTTGTGCGGCTCATTTCTCGTTGTGGGTTTTCCTTAATTTTTGCATTTTCTCAGGAATCCTTACGAATGAGAACGGAACACCTGAAGATGAAGAGAACTTTGAGGAGGCAATCAAGAATGTGAACACGGCTCTGAACCCCACCAAGGTAGAGCTCCTCACATTGAAGAGTTGTAAGTTATAGTTTTTGTTCCTTGCATATGATTTGAATTTATCTTTGTCCCATTGTAATGTAGGTCCCCAGTGCAACGGAGGACATTTTTAATGCTGAGCAGTGTGAAAACATTACCTCACAGGTTAGTAGGAATATGCAAAACTACTTCTAAGCCGCCTTTCCTCGTCTCTTACATACACATATGATTGCTGCATTTAACTCCTAGTGGCGTTCGGAACTTTTTGAATTGGTCGTGAGCCAGTTGTTACCCTCCACTTGTTCACTATGTTAAAATGAACGAATAGTGAATGTATAAATATATCTGCATCTGTGAAAGAAAAACATAGTAGGTTATCTAGAACTAATCAATTAAAAAAACTTATGTAATAATACTAAAATTATTTCAGGCATAATTAGAACACATCACATCTGGTTGTGTGGTTGCATACGGTTTAGCTGCAAAAGCATTCAGAGTGTAAATCGCATCTGAAAGAAATATACCCAGAACTCCTGTACGGGAAATGTATGGCTTCCAGTGTGCCAGAGATGAAAAGTGGCTTTAAAAAAAGACAGGGTAGCAGAGTGGGGTAATTTGAGACACTTTTTACAAGGTTTTATACAATGGCAATTAACCAACTTGTGGATAAATTTGCTTTAAGAAACAATTACCTGCCATATAAAAGTGATCAAACATTCTCTATCTATATTATGCATGACTTTTAATAATATGAGTTTATACATCACCAGTAGCTTTCATTTGTCTCATCATAGAGCCCATCCTTCTGGGTGATTGCACACGGAGTGCGGGACTTTGTTCGAAATGAGGGGAACGGAAAGCTACCTGTTCGAGGAACTATCCCAGACATGATTGCAGATTCAGACAAATTCATCAAGTTACAAAACGTGTAGGTATTCAGCTTTCAAATCACAAAGAGTCAGGAAACATCTTATTAGTAGCAATGTGTTTGCCTGGTATTCTACACTGACATGTGCATTACATACTCAGACATGTAAAGTGACTGTCAATCTAGCGGTTTGCTTGGAATGATTCCTGCTGTCTGTGTTTTTGGTAAAATGGCGTTTGTTTGACACTTTCAATTTCAGCTACAGAGACAAAGCCATGAAGGACGCAGCAGTTGTGTCCAAACATGTTGAAGCGCTTTTACAATCAGTTGGAAAGGTATTTACATAATCAACATAGTCCTCTGTAATAACTTTTATTAACACATTAACACTAATGATCTGTTTATTCCAAAGCCTCCAGAGAGCACCTCTGAACAGGAAATCAAACTTTTCTGTAAGTCCAGCATGCACACTCTCATTGTCTGCTCTCAGATCAGAATATTTGCTGATTTTAAGCTTTATCAGGAAACTAGATGATCCAACACTTTGCAAAATCCTGTGATTATTCTGCAGCAGTTTTCCTATTCCATCAGTTTATTTGCATTCGTGATGTTCGAGGTTCCAGCAATTACTCAAAATTCTCATCTTTTGGGAATTTTAACAGGTGGCTTTCTCTAACCTCCTTGAGTAAAACCTATATAAGTGACCCTGGACCACAAAACCAGTCTTAAGTGTCAATATTTCGAAATTGAGATTTATACATCATCTGATAGGACAGTATTTGGCCGAGATACAACTATGTGAAAATCTGGAATCTGAGGGTGCAAAAAAATCTAAATATTGAGAAAATCGCCTTTAAAGTTGTCCAAATGAAGTCCTTAGCAATGCATATTACTAATTAAAAATTAAGTTTTGATATATTTACGGTAGGAAATTTATAAAATATCTTCATGGAACATGATCTTTACTTAATATCCTAATGATTTTTGGCATAAAAGAAAAATCTATAATGTGTTTTTGGCTATTGCTACAAATATGCCCGTGCTACTTATGACTGGTTTTGTGGTCCAGGGTCACATAGTGTGTGGTGTTTTGTGTCCCACAGGTAAAAACGCAGCTTTCCTCAGAGTGGTGCGCTGCAGGTCTCTGGCAGAGGAATACAGTGCGGACACTTTCAATAAAGATGAAATCAGTATGTCTTCTCTACGGTTCTCTGCCTGTGGTTTATCTCTGTTTACAAATGTTATGGCCATTGTACACGATTGTTTAAATGGATTTACTAACATAGTTCATTGTTGTGGACATCCATGCATGGGTGTTGCTGTTTGTGTTTAAGCAGTTGTTTCTGTCTCCATAGCATCCTGTATGGACAGCACAGACAGTGAGATGGTTCTGTACCTCATGCTCCGTTCAGTCGATCGCTTCTATCAGCAACACTCCCGTTACCCAGGTCAGAAGAGTTACCAAACCAAGCAAAAATAAATAAATCAGTGAGAAACCATAGCACGGTGTTTAAAATATCCATTAAAACATCAAGACTTGTATTCTTGACACTTTTTTTATGCTAAAAAAATGTCCTCAAGTAGTTTTGTATAGCAAACTCAACTTGGATTTGTCACTATTTTTATTTATTATTATTATTGTATTTATTTTTATTTTTTTTGGACATTGTACTATGGTAATGCCTATGACAATATAACAGTATTGATTCTAAATCAGTTTATTTTAAATTGTAACAATTGTGTTACAAAAACTTTGTTACAAAATAGTTACAATATTTGTGACCCTGGACCACAAAACCAGTCATAAGGGTCAATTTTTTGAAATTGAGGTTTATACATCATCTGAAAGCTGAATAAATAAGCTTTCCTTTGATTTATGGTTTGTTAGGATAGGACAATATTTGGTTGAGATACAACTATTTGAAAATCTGGAATCTGAGGGTGCAA